>NC_138556.1:2969937-3059058 GCF_964273705.1 Natrix helvetica
CCTGAGACCATCATTCACATGAGACAGGCTACATCTTCATAATCTCCAGCCAACCCAGCTAATGACCATCCAGATGGCAACAGGTTGAAGGAGGTTGACCAAGATAACATGGAGAAGAGTAAACCCCTTCAAGATCACCACCACCAGGCCAGAAAGAGGCAATGTGGGCTACAGAGCCAATATTCCGGTCAGCATAGAAGGCCAAAGGACATCTCTGCCAAGTGCCTAAATTCTTGACTGGAACTTCTTTCCAATGTTTCCATCCCAAAACTGTGATAAGCGGACAGCCTGATAAAGATCTGGGCAGCGCTTGATCTCTGTAATCCCAGGAGAGCCCCAGAAGAAAAGGGGAAGGAGCAGCTCCAAGTAAAATAAGCCTCGGGGCACTGAAACCAGAGTCAGAGAATAAACAACAAAGGAAGACAAGGATATCTGATCTGTTTTGTTGTAGGGAACCTGTGAGGGATCCCAGCAAAGGCACACGCTGCAAGTTCTATTTACTACGGTTTATTTGTGTAAGGTTCAGTTTATTTTCGTAAGGTTTCCGACAGTGTTTTGGGGAGGGAACAAGAGGGAGGGCAGCGCCAAGGTCCCTCTCTGAGGTGCCTCCCGACTGGAGAAGGCAGAGGCAGCAAACTGGCTGCAAAGATTGTGTGCCACAAACAGAAACAGGCTGCCCCCGCTTTCTTTCCTCCTTCTTCCCCGAAGGCTCACTTTTAAAGAAAAAGGGGAAAAATAAGATCCAAACTCGGGTTAAATCAACATCTGCCAAAGATATCCCCACTGAACAAAATAGCAGGACTTCATTAAGTCAATTGCAACTTGGCAAAAATTCTGAAGAGGGAAAAGGGGAAGCCAAAGTCAAGCCTGTAATTTAAGCCATGTTTTAGGAGCACCGGCCTGAATGCAAGGGACTGCAATTCCATGGCTTTTATTTATTTTTATTTTTTAAATCCATGCCCTGGCTCCCGCTGCCCCATTCAGAGAGCCACAAGCTTTGCAGGCAATTACAACATTCAGAGACTTTTCCTGCTAGGGAGAAAAAGAGAGGGAGGAGAAGGAGGAGGGGCAAATCTTCTCGGAAGCCTCCAGAGTAATGCAATGTGCAAAGCAAACAGGTTGTAGGAGGTGGAGTCAAGAGAGGACTCAGCCTAGCATCCTGACATATTCACAAACCGTTAACTCTTGATGACCTTTAGTTGACTTGATTCTTGTGTGTAGTCTTGAAAAAATAAACCAACGTCGCTAGAACTTAATGAGTGGTCCCGATTCTTTGGGTCCGAGACAGACTTGTAAGTGCCAATGTAGGCAAAAGATGGGAAGGAACTGCCAGAACAGAATCTCCAGGCAGGTATTGTCCACTTGGCCAGGCAGGCTCCTAAGTCCTGCTCAGCGGTGGGAGTCAAATCATTTAACAACCAGTTCGCCCAGGGTCAGGTTGGCTGTCTTGGAGGCGTGGCCTATCCCCATCCTCCAGCTCCGCTGCATATGCGGGACACGCCTCGTGCGACGGCCAACCTGACCCTGGCCGAACTGGTTGTTAAATTACACACACACACGCTATCCAAGTGGATCCTGGGCACCGTACTGCAATGGAGAAACGGACAACGAAGTGGCCGGCACAAGAGAAGGAGGAGCAGGGAGAAGAAAGAGGGAAAGCGGCCTTCTCCTTCCCTCGTGCTGGCTGCTCCGTTGCCCATTTCTCCATTGCAGCGCAGTGCCCAGGATCCACTTGGATAGCAGGGGAAGATTTAACAACCGAGATTTAACCTGAACCAGTGTGAACCGGTTGAATCCCACCACTGGTCCTGCTCCAATTATTTCCTTCCAATCTGAGGCCAAACAAAATCCACTTGCTTCAAAGCTTCGGGTTCAGCTGGATAAGGCTTTCCATCCACTGGGCTGTACCCAGAAGGCAGAAGGTTCTGAACGCAGAGAAAGAAACGCAGCAGCCTTCCTGCAATTTCCCTGGCACTTACGTTTCCAGCGCACTGTTTCTCAACCTTAGGGACTTTAGTATGTGTGGACTTTAACTCCCAGAATTCCCCAGTCCCTAAGGTTGAGAAGCACTGCTCTAAATATGTTATTCTCTTCACTATACAGTGTTATTCTCTGCACTATTCAGAGCCGGGAAATAGAAAGCCAACCACACAACCATGCGCTGTCTCTTGGTAGACATATCCATGCGCCTTGAAGAAACAGCCCCTCTCAAGGTGCTTCCACATGTGCAGAACAAACTGGCCCCACAAAGGAGGAAGAAAAGACACAACGACAACCTTCCTGGTGCTCAGTCAAGGAATTCATTCACCTATCCAGCGGCTAGCAGTCCCTTGTCCAACTGATGCATTTGATTAAAAAGCATGTGCTTGTAGCTCAGGGAAGAGTGATACTTCTTCTCAATTAAATTAGTTAATTGGAAAAGAGGATATCAAACCCCCTCTGATGTTTGGCTACCATAAACTGATATGCCTCTCCTTTTACAATGTCTGAGAATCTCACCCTTCCCTCCACCCCCCAAGAAGTGGATAGGTCAGAATGACAAAATATTCAAGACCCCCCTAAAACAGGGGAAGGGGAGGATGTCTGTCAGAGTATAACCCACTCAGATTAGATCAGCGTTCTCCAACCGTAGCAACTTGAAAATGTGAGTGGACTTCAACTCCCAGAATTCCTCAGCTGGAGAATTCTGGAAGTTGGAGTCCACACCACACCTCAAAGTTGTTGAGGTTGACAAACACTGGATTAGACAATGTTACAAAGCCAAAGACATCATACAAATCCATGGTTTGTTTAAACCATGGTTTGCACAAGAAGCAAATGGTCTGCTTCATAATCATGTTAAGCTGCCAAGGAGTGTCAACCCTTTGATGGCTTCCAGTTTTGGGGGAGAAAAATGGTTCTACTAGATAAGGGGGTGATGGGGGGGACTGTGGCACACTAAGCTAGCATTTTCTGTATCCCCTCCCCTTTTTTCCCCCTTTTTTGGGAAGGAAAGGACATGACTGTTGTGGCCCACCAGCTCTGCTGGCGGCAGACTCAGACAGAGAGGAGGTTGGGGAGGAACCTGGGCCAGTCCTGGAGTCCGGGGAATGCTCGGACGAGGGCTCTGCGTCAGAGGCAGAGAGGGGGCCAGGGCCGTCCGACAGTTAACAGCTGCCTTCAGAGTCAAACATCAGTGAAGCAGACGAACAGCTGGAGCCTGTTCCCAGTGTGCGCATACACAGAGTTGTCAGACGAAGGGAACAGCTAAGGAACAAGGGTCGATTTGGGAGTAAGGCCACAGGTGGACGATGAATGCCTCCTCCCATAGGAGCGAAAGGGGAGGGGAGTTTGCAGGAGTCAATCACCGTATTTTTCGGGGTATAAGATGCACATTTTTCCCTCAAAAAAGAGGCTGAAAATTGGGGTGCATCTTATACACTGAATACAGCATTTTTTTGCCTCCCGAAACCCCACCCTCCTCACCAAAATGGCCTTGCAGGGCATAGATAGCCCCTAGGAAGCTTTGAGAGAGCTCGTGGGGGCTGGGGAGGGCAGAAATGAGCAAATAATGGGCCATTTTTGCTCAATTTTACCCCCCCCCAGGAGCACTCTATAAGCTTCCTAAAGGCTATCCATGCCCCTTTTTTTAACGAAAAGTGGGCCCGTTTTTCACAAAAACGGGCCACTTTTTGCTCATTTTTGCCCCCCCCCCCAGGAGCACTCTGCAAGCCCCCTAAAGGCTATTCATGCCTTTTTTGGGGGAGATGGGCTCGTTTTCGCAAAAAACAGGCTGTTTTGGGGAGGTTTGCAGAGTGCCAAAAGTTTTTTTTTTTAATTTGCCTCTTCAAAACCTTGGGGTGTCTTATACTCCGGTGTGTCTGATAGTCTGAAAAATACGGTAGTTCAATTCATTAGGGTGAAGATCTGTTCCTAACTTCTTGCCAAGTAACTGCTGCTACAGAGTGGTGTTTGAAAGATATCAGCCTGGCTGCTCTCCAAGCCCGATAAAGGTCTGTCGTTGTGAAATCTCTTGTAAGACTGTTTGCCGGGACTTTGCTGGAGAGGAATTCCCTTTAACCCAAATAAAAGGGGTTTTATCGGGATGAGGAGTCGGCTTCGTGCTTTTGGGAAGCCTCGGTCAGAACGACAATACCAATCTCTTTGCAGTTTTCTTTCTTTAAAAAGTAAGATAGGTTACACCGATCTCAGGACTTTAAGATGTTTACCATTTGAGAGTGAAAACTGGAGTCCCCGTTGCTAGCAAGCGGGATTGGAGAAGACTTCAGAGGACCCACATAAAAGGGGCTGAAGAGGAGAATGGAGGTTTGAGCCTGGACTGCTGGCCTCCGTGTTAAGTCACAGGCAAACTCTTCCAAACCACAAGCAACAGAAAAGGCCTATTCATACACGGAGAGCTTCTCTGCTTTTTAAAATGTTATGTTCTATTGATCTCAACAAGTTTTGAAAGAAAGCAAGGAGGGAAACTATATATCCTTATTAGATATCCATCAGATGTCGAACAATACTTAACAATTTCTAAGTCTACATTTAAAAAATGATAATTTTCTCTTGCTATGAAATGCCCAAAAGACGACGTGTTGTTCCACTTTTGGAAACGTAGACAAACTTGATGAGTTACAGATCAATCTCTGTAGGAACAGCAGCCCAAGAGATTCAAATGAAGCCGGATAATCTTCTCTTTGAGTAGCTTCATTCATCCCTAGATTTAAGGTTCAACACAACCCCTTGTTCCCCTCCTGCCTATCCTTCCTTTCCCCTTCGGCTCGGTCCCACTAAGGCAGGGGTGTCCAAACTTGGGAACTTTAAGACTTGTGGACTTCAACTCCCAGAATTCCCCAGCCAGCTATGCTGGCTGGGGAATTCTGGGAGTTGAAGTCCACAAGTCTTAAAGTTCCCAAGTTTGGACACCCCTGAACTAAGGCAACCAGAATCTTCCTCCAGAATCCTAACAAATCTATGAAGGCCTAATAATTTGCCAAGCCATCTCTATATACGTAGGCAGTCCTCAAACCAGAACATTTAGTGACTGTTCCAAGTTACAACAGCACAGAAAAAAAGGGACTTATGACTGTTTTCCACACTTACGACCATTGCAGGTTCCCCGTGGTCACCTGATGAAAATTTGGACTCTTGGCAGCTGATTCATATTTACGACAGTTGCAGTGTCCCGGGGTGATGTGATCCCCTTTTGCGACCTTCTGTCAAGCAAAGTCAATGGGGAAGCCAGATTCACTTAACGACTGAGTGACTAACTTAACAGCTGCAGTGATTCACTTAACAAGTGGCAAGAAAGGTCATAAAATGGGGCAAAGTTCACTTAACCAATGTCTCACTTAGCAACTGAAATTTTGCGCTAAGTCAAGGATTACCTGCGATTATAATCATGGGCAAAGAACAAGGAGGCAGGATAGCGTTCAAGGCTCTTAAAGGTTTATTCCATACAAGCTATATATACAAATAATCTGATCTACTAATGGTCAAGGCAAACTGGTGCCAGATAAGAGTCAACTGGAGACACGGTGGCTCAGTGGCTAAGATGCTGAGCTTGTTGATCAGAAAGGTCGGCAGTTCAGCGGTTCGAATCCCTAGTGCCGCATAATGCAGTGAGCTCCCGTTACTTGTCCCAGCTTCTGCCAACTTAGCAGTTCGAAAGCATGTAAAAAATGCAAGTAGAAAAATAGGAACCACCTTTGGTGGGAAGAAAGCAGCATTCCGTGTACCTTTGGCATTGAGTCATGCCGGCCACATGACCACGGAGACGTCTTCAGACAGCCCTGGCTCTTTGGCTTTGAAACAGAGATGAGCACTGCCCCCTAGAGTCGGGAACGACTAGCACATATGTGCGAGGGGAACCTTTACCTTTTTAAGAGTCAGCTGACTTCAAGGGGGCTGGACTTAGGTCTCTTTTTTGGGGGGGGAGTCGTAGGAACTTGAGATTGACATGTTTGATCCCACTCTGATCATCTCCTAAAAAAAATGGTTGGAATTGTGTCTCGTGCCTTGTGAATTATTCAGGAGGGAAATTTTAAACTGAGTTTGGTAAAATGAATCCAGGACATGATGTCTTTGATAGGGGGCAGGTGGGTGAGCCTACCCCATAAAGAGAAACAAGTTTTTTGCCTCCTAATCTGAGCATGCAAAATACAGTGCATGAAAAGAGCACCAAGTAGCTTGGGTGATCCTTCAGAAATTCCCCTTATTCCACTGATAATGTACCAGCTTGGGCAGGGGTCCCCAAACTTGGCAACTTTAAGACTTGTGGACTTCAACTCCCAGAGTCCAAAGTTGCCAGGTTTGAAGACCTCTGAGCTAGGGGGAAAAAAGCTAAGAAAACTAAAGAAATAACCCCTTTTGTAAATTAAATATTTGAACGTAGTACTTTACTGACTAATTTCCTAAGTACTTTCAGAGCTCACCAGCTTGAAAATTACCTAATAAAAAACAAGGAGCGCAAAGAATCATTCTAGGATTGTTGTTTTTTTACAAAAGCTCATCGCCTTGATAATACCATGTCCTGTCACTAGATGTCACTATTTATACCCCCTAAAAGGATTTTTCAACCTTGGCAACATGAAGATGTGAGGACTTCAGCTCCCAAATTCTGGGAGTTGAACTCCACACACCTTCAAGTTGCCAAGTTTGAGAAGAAACTGGCTTAACTGATGCTAAAATGGACTGCTCATCGGGGCAGTAAAGCTATGGGGCCCACAGAATTTATCTGCGTCTCCCCCATTTGAGATTTATCAAAGCATGCGTCTTATGAAGGCAGAAAAACTGGCTCCATAATTTGCACCCATCCCAGGAGAGCTAGAAAACATTAGAGCAGTGTTTCTCAAACTTGGCGACTTTAAGTCCTGTGGACTTCAACTCCCAGAATTCCCCAGCCAGCTATGCTGGCTGGGGGATTCTGGGAGTTGAAGTCCACAGGACTTAAAGTCGCCAAGTTTGAGAAACACTGCATTAGAGCCTATTTGAGAAGAGCAACACCTCAATACCTCCGGCATCCACCCTCAAGAGACCCTCCCCCCTGCCGTGAGAAATCCTTTTCCTTCCACATGATAGAAACAGCAGGGGCCCCCAACAGATTTATTGTTTTAATCACAGGCTATAAGAGTGATGGGGAACCGTTTTTTGGCTCCCGCACAGAGGGGTTGTGTGCTGGCGTGCCACACCCATAATGCTATGCGCGCGACAACCCACCCGCGCGTGCATGCGTGTGCGACCAGCAACTCCCCCCCCCGCTTTTGCTCCGTTTCTTCGCCCTCCCCAGGCTCCAGAGCCCTTCTAGGAGCCTGGGGAGGGTGAAAACAGCCTCCCGCCGCCGCCAGACACCCACTGGAGGTTATTGAAGACTGATAACCGCTTTTAGGCGGCCTGCACTGGTTGCCGGTTGTTTTCCGGGTGCGATTCAAGGTGTTAATTATGACCTTTAAAGCGCTCCATGGCTTAAGCCCAGGGTACCTGCGAGACCGCCTACTGCCACCAGTAGCCTCCCACCGTCCAGTGCGATCCCACAGGGTTGGCCTCCTCAGGGTGCCATCGGCAAAAGTGCCAATGTGGTTGCTAGCAGTTGGAAACATAGTAGAGGTTCCTCTACCATCAAAAATGTGGCTGTAATCTCATTGTAAATGCAGCAGAAAAACACCCCCCCCCCTCAATTGCAAGGAATATGGGAGGAAAGAGAAAACATGGGAGGAGAAGCTACTGTAGAAGAAGAACAGGTTTTCCCTCTACGGAGCCCTCAAGCATGCCGTGCCCTTCGCCATCTGACAGGGACCAAGGCTGTCTCCTCCACCTGCCTGTTCTTTCTTTTTCTGCCACCTCCCTCTCTTTCCACTTCCCCCCCCTTGGCTCCTCTCTTGCAACCAAGAAGCCGCTACCTAGAACAGGGGCCCTTTCATTTGTCTGGGATGGGATAGGGCCGTGATGGCAAAGGTGCCCTCTCTGTGGGCACATGCACCTTCACCAGCTGGTCTTCACAGGCACTGGAGCACAGGTAAATGGCCCGAAAACAGCCCGGAAAATGGCCAAAAAAACCAGGCCGTTTTTCGGGCCATTTTCAGGCTGTTTTTGGCCCTGAAAATGCCCCCAAAACAGGCAGGCACGTACCGGCCAGCTGGTCTTCAGATTTCCGGTACTTTGGCACACACACATGGGCATACAGTAGGTTCCAGTTTGGGCACTCGGTGCTGAAAAGGTTCGCCATCCCTGGGACAGGATCTGGACAGGATCGCTTATGAAGGAGGTTGGATTAGAAGACCTTCAAAGGGCCCTTCCAACTGTGTTATTCTCTTGTTCAGCGGCATGAGATGACCAGGCATGGAACTGCCACATCTCCATGGCTTTCTCGGGACAGCATCTTTTCACTTTGCTCCTTGCCTCTTTCTTTTTTCCCCCATCTTCCTTTCATTTTCTCCTCCTTCCTCTCTTTCTTTTCTATTATTGTAGGTGTCTCTTTCCTGCCTCATTTTATGTTTCCTTGAGATGGTATTTCCACAGACCCAAATATAAGTTGATATCATTTCTTATTCCCTTACCTTCGCTATATTTTCCTCCCCTTTATATCTCACTTTTGGCTGTTTACTTATATATTTAATATTTTCTTTTCTGTTTTTCCCTTCCCCTCCCCCTTCCATTTAACAGCGCCTCGTCTGGGTTCTATATCTTCTCCCTACTTTCTTTTCTAGTTTCCTTTCTCTGGCCAATCATAGAATCTTCCCCATGTCTTGAAGTACTCCGATTCCTCTTTATCCTTTAGCTTAGTGACCTTTTGAAGTTACAGCAGCAGTGAAAAATGTGATATATGACCGGTTTTCACTCTTAATGACAGCTGTACAGGGGTGATAGTCACTTGCTTTCCTACGGGGTCTTGCAAAAGTGAGTGTGCGCTTGCTTTGCTCACAGGCACCCCGTCCGTGCATGCACTGGGCCTTCAGTGCATGCGCTTCGGCTTGAAAACATGCCTAAATAGGACAGCATAGAGCCGGGGGGGGGAGGGGGGGTACAAACAATTTCTAAACCGGCTGAATCCCACCTCTGCCGCTGTAGCATCTCCAAGGTCAAGGGATCAAAATTTGAATGCTTGGCAACTGGCATGTACTTAGGACAGTTGCAGGGTCCCGGGGTCATGTGATCACCCTTTGTAACCTCCCCAGTCGACTTCCAAAGTCAATGGGGGAAGCCATGTTCACTTAACAACCCCATGATTCACTTAACAACTTTGGCCAAAAGGTTGCAAAATGGGCGAAAACTCATTTAACAACTGCCTTGCTTAGCAATGGGAATGTTGGGCTACACTGTGGTCATAAGTCAAGGACTACGTTTAGCCAGTAAAACCCCATTTGAGCCAATAAACAGACAAGGTGCACGGAGAATATACAGTCAGTGGGATCTAAAATTAGCCCTTGGGAAGAACTGTTCCGAGTTATTCTCAAAATTATTCAGCCTTACTAGGAAGGAGACTGATAAAAGTTTTAAAATTTAAGTCTACTGTACATATTTTAAGAAGTACTTTAAATATTTACTATACAAACACTTAAGGAAATGTTATTATGTCTCTAAAACACAACCGCTGATAGTTCTGGATTCAGCCAGACTAACTTCAGGGTCCTTTCGCACCAATATTTTTCTTACCGGTGCAAAAAATAGCAATAGGAGAATTGCTAAACCCTTTTCTTATCTTGGCTCAAGATGTTACACTCTGGGCAGTATATAGAACAGCTCTTAATCCTCCCCTCTCTCTCCTTGCTAGACAGACACAAACACAACTCCCGAATTCTCTTCCGTATGTTCAGTTTTAATTATAATGTAGTTGTGCTGACAGTGTTGGATCAACCCAGCTTCGTGACTGCGCTTTGACCTACTTCCCCAAGTCACAATCTGGTGATTTTAGTGCCAAATTGGCATCTGCTGGTATCTACACCATTTTGCTTTACAATTTTGTTTGATACACCGAGGTTGAGAAACACAGCACTCACTGTGCTGGTTGAAGGCGTTTGGTTTGCAAAGAAATGGGTAAATAATTTCTTCACTTGCAAATGCATCTCACTGAGTATAATTTTTGCTTGACAAACCCTATGGCAGTGATGGCTAACCTTTTTCTAAAGGAGTGCCAAAATTGTGTGCGCGGGCACCCACCCACATGTGTGAGCGACCCCTGCACCGGGGGGGGGGATTTTCGCCCTCCCCAAGCTCCAGAGTCTTTCATGAAGCCCGGGGAGGCTGAAAATGGCATCCCCTGGCCCTCCGGAGGCCTCTGGGGGACTGGGGAGGCCATTTTGACTCTCCCCAGGCTTCAGGAAAGCCTCCGGAGCCTAGAGAGGGCAAAAAAACAGGCCCAACGGGTCAACTGTTGGGCCATTGGGCCTGTTTTTCACCCTCCCCAGGCTCTGGAGGCTTTCCTGAAGCCTAGGGAGGGCGAAAATAGCTTCCTCCTGCCCTCTGGAAAGCCAAAAATCAGCTGGCCGGCACACGCATGTGCGCCGGAGCTGAGGCCGTGCCAGCAACTATGGCTCCGCATGCCATATGTGGCACGCTTGCCATAGGTTCACCATCACGGCCCTATGGCACGTCATAGCAGAAATCATCTCTTATCATTCCAGCTTTTCCTTCATGCTCTCCATCTCAGAAGGACACGGGGACTTGGCTGCTTTCTCAAGATCTGCTCCTGCCTGTCAATAGGCAGAGCATCTCCAAGCCCTGGCTGAAATCACTAAGCAACACACCTACCTAAAACCACACACTATGCATCATCTTCTGATACTCCCTTCCGAATAATCAAAATTCAGCCAAAGACCACAAATAGCAAACTGCTTCCAAGTTACTGTGACTGATTTATCTGCAGTTGCATTTCTTCCCAAAGCCAATTTGGAGACCGTTCCTTGTGCCCAATCGATGTACAATTGCTGAACTCTGCTGAAACCATGCCTTACGTCAATATTCCCCCTACAGAGCCAAGATTCCTGTTTAACTTACACCCACCCCCACCCCCAATCTGCAAAAGATCTCCCTAACCATAAGACTCTGCTTTGGGAATTCCTCCACAGAGCAAATCTGTGTTTATTCTACTAGAGTAGCGGGATGCACAAAATGAAAAGTTCTTTTCAAAAGCAATTCAGTCGTCTTCCCAATGAGGCAGGACTAAAACTCCCATCAGCCACATCCAGGCAAGGGATCATGGAGCAAAAGACTGTAGTAATGAGGATATGGAAGCTGCCCTGTAATGCCAGTCCCTATAAGCAACACTCTAGGTCAGGGTATCCAGCCTTGGCAGCTTTAAGACTTATGGACTTCAACTCCCAGAATTCCTCAGCTAGCATGGAATTCTGGGAGTTGAAGTTTGCAAGTCTTGAGATTGGAGTTCCCTCTAGTCTAAGTAACTTTCTATTCAGCAACTTTCCTGCAGTTTAGCTTTCAAGGGGAAAACCTAATTTTTGCTACCAGCTGGTTTCAATTGTGCCTTTTTCACAGCACGCCAAAGAAGGACTGGGGGAATGGAAAGCAGGAACCAGTGGAGGGTTGTGGGAAAGACTGGTTCCCAGTGAAGATTAGAGCAGAAAATAATATCGTGGGTAGCTCAGACAAAAGCAACTCAACTGGAAGAATCATAAAAAAGACAAATGCATCCCTCTGCAACACAACAAACACACACCCTACTGTGGCCACTATAGTGAGTATATTGTCACTTAAAAGATGTTGTGACCTCAATTCACTGGAAAAAACAGGATAGCCCATTTTCTATGGCAGGGGTGTCCAAACTTGGGAACTTTAAGACTTGTGGACTTCAATTCCCAGAATTCCCCAGCCAGCCATGCTGGCTGGGGAATTCTGGGAGTTGAAGTCCACAAGTCTTAAAGTTCCCAAGTTTGGACACCCCTGTTCTATGGCTATCCTTGTTAATGTTGATGTTGGTCAACTCTTACTCTGGACAAAATAACTTTGCCCCAATTCATCAAAAGTGACGAACAGCATAAAATAACTTCTGCAGGGCAGTTCCAAGCTCAACCACTGGGGAGATGAACCATCAACCAGCTATAGCAGGGATCTCCAACCTTGGTAACTTTAGACTTATGGACTTCAACTCCCAGAACTCCTCAGCCATCCAACCTTGGCAACTTTACAATTTGTGGACTTTAACTCCTGGAATTCCTCAGCCAGTATGGGAGTTGAACTCCATAAGTCTAAAATTGCCAAGGTTGGATGGCTGAGGAATTCTGGGAGTTGAAGTCCACACGTAGTGAAGTTGGCAAGGTTGGAGACCCCTGAGCTACAGGACCCAGCAGAAGCAAGCATACAAGTCTTCAAACCCACCCTTGCAGCCCCCTGACCTGTGCCTCTGAAATCAGGCAGCAGAAAGACCATTTTTAGCATTCCGAGTTAAGCTGAAAAGTGTGCTTTTCGAAGGTTAAAAAGCGTTATCCCATCCTACCACCGTGACAGCACAACCCATGTCTTCTAGAGACCGAAATAGAATAATGACCTTGGTACTCGTTGTTAATTGGTTCTGAAAGGCTCAACAAGTACTAAAAGAACTAAAAACAACAAGTACCAAATAAACCATGTGACTAAGTAGTGAGTCACAAGGTAGCAGACACCAACAAGTTCTAGCTTGCGCGTCGAGTACCAAACAAACAATGAATACTAGGACAAAATTTTGACATCAAAATGTGTCGAGTACCAAATTCAACGAGTTTCAAAGCAGCCAAGTAACCAAGTATGACTGCAGATTAAAAGATTTAAACCCTACCATCACCACAGAGGGTAGCCCATCCCAGTTCCAGCAAAGAACACCAGCCTGAGAATTATTTCTTATATAGTGGGACCTTGGGTGCCGACCATATGTCCAGAAGCAAGACTGATTGCGCATCCACGCACACACAAAAAATGGTGCAATCGCCACCGCAGAGAAAATCACCACGGCTGTGTTTATTCGGCACCCAAGGATGTGTTTGTGATGCGAGTGAAACATTTAGTGGATTTTTTGGTCAGCACCCAAATTGTTTGTGGTCTGAGCCGTTCGGGACCCGAGGTCCCACTGTATATACCACTTTGCATATAAGGATAGATCGATGTCTACTTCTAGCATCTATGGACAGTACATTTTTTCCCCCAGGATTTCACTTGTCATGATTCATCTAAGGCAGGGGTGTCCAAACTTGGGAACTTTAAGACTTGTGGACTTCAACTCCCAGAATTCTCCAGCCAGCATAGCTGGGAGTTGAAGTCCACAAGTCTTAAAGTTCCCAAGTTTGGACACCCCTGATCTAAAGAAAAAGCTAATGCCTTAAAACAGTGTTTCTCCACCTTGGCGACTTTAAGTCCTGTGGACTTCAACTCCCAGAATTCCCCAGCAATTCTGGGAGTTGAAGTCCACAGGACTTAAAATTGCCAAGGTTGAGAAACTCTGCCTTAAAATCTCCTTCTTCTCTTGCGTAGCAAAAAAAACTCAAGAAGGAAGGGGGGGGGGAGTACAGTTTTTACAGGAAAAGAAAGAAAAGAAAGAAAGCTTCATCCAGCAGCATTTCCCAACGGTAAAACAAGGCTCACTTTATTTATTATTTTGCAAATATAATTTACTTCCAAAAGGAAGAAACGGAAGGATACCGCCTGCCAGGGTTGGTCAGTCTGCCGGCAGTGGGCCAATCCATAAATATTTGGCAATGGGTAGAATGTAGAGCTCTTCTCTGCCCTCTTTAACTAAAAAAAGGACTAGTTATTGGTGCCCCCTCCTTCCTTCCTGAAGGATCCATAAAACAGTCTTCAAAATTCAAGATGTATTTCCTGAGCATTCCCTACCAACCAACTAGAACTAAGCAACATGGAGGGAAGGAGAAATTTACTAACAGCAATTAACCAATGAAGCAACCTGCCTCCAGATGTTGTTCCGTGCTCCTTCACTGAAGGCTTTTAAAGAAGAGACTGGACAAGCATTTGTCTGAAATGGTATTAGGGCAGGGGTGTCCAAGTTCCAAATTTGGACACCCCTGGTATAGGGTCTCCTGCTTGAGCAGGGGGTTGGACTAGAAGACCTCCAAGGTCCCTTCCAGCTCTATTATTCTATGTTCTATGAGAAAATTAATCCCCCGAAAAAAGCTTTCTTCGCTGATTGTAGCAGAAAACAAGCTAGCTTCTCCCCTGCACCAGTACGACCAACTTACTGAAAAACCAGCTTTTTACGTATGTGGACCTCAAACATTAATAAACAGGCTTCCACACTAGGACAAGATAGCGGCCTTCCAATACTCGAGAGGATGCCACAGAGAGGAGGGGATCAAGCTATTTTCCAAAGCACCGGAAGACCAGACAAAGAATAAAGGGAGGAAACTGAACAAGGAGAGATTCAACCTGGAAATAAAGAGGAATTTCCTGACAGTGAGAGCAATCAACCCATGGAACGGAAGTTGCCTTCGTAAGTTGTGGAGCTCCATCACTGGAAGCTTTCAAGAAGAGACTGGACTGCCATCTGTCACAAATGGTGTAGGGTCTCCTGCTTGGGTGGGGGGGGTGGACCAGATGACCTACAAGGTCCCTTTCAACTGTTATTTTGTTCTGTTCTGTTCTACTCTAGTCTAGATCTTCTAGTTACCACCCACCTACCCCTCTTTTCTGCTCGAAAAGCTGATTTCCACCCCATGGCAACTATACGTGATTCCAGCTCCTTCAAGAGCTAACAGAGAAATTCAGTGAAACATCTTGGATTCATATTGAGGTAGTCATCGAAACTACAACAGTTCATTAATGACCATTGGAAGTTTCAACGTCACTGAAAAAAAGTGACTTATCGTCATTTTTCACACTTACTATAGCTGCTGCATCCCCATGGTTACATGGTTAAATTTCAGGCACTTGACAACTGGCCTATATTTCTGATCGTTGCAGTGTCCTGGGGTCTTGTGATCCCCCTTTGTGACCTCTGTCAAGCAAAGTCAATGGTGGAGCAGAGTCGTGTTACTAACTTAACAACTGCAGTGATTCACTTAACAAGAAAGGTCGTAAAATCGGACAAAGCTCGCTTAACGAATGTCGCATGTAGCAACGGAAATTTTGGGCCCAATTGGGATTGTAAGTCGAGGCCCACCTGCTTTTGGAGCACATCTATTCCCACGTGTTTACATTTCAGATGGATAACGCGCAGAGGTGTAACTGAGAGCCTGGTCCAAATTTATAGCTGAGCATGGCCATGTCTTCCTCTGGGAGACTCACAAAATTCAGCCTTCTTCTATAGAAGAGCGATTAGGTGATCAGGGAGAAAAAAGTGGTCAAATTAAGCAAAAGAAAGATTGCAAGTTTTAATAAAAATCCCAGAATAAAAATTGTAGAATTTTAGAAAAGAGGCATGAATATATTGTTTTTATTTGTGCTTGTATCTGATCCTCATCTACTACTACTAATGATAATAATAGCCGTTATTGTCATTGTACATCATGTATACATCAGGGGTGTCCAAACTTGAGAACTTTAAGACTTGTGGACATCAACTCCCAGAATTCTGGGAGTTGAAGTCTACAAGTCTTAAAGTTCCCAAGTTTGGACACCCCTGATGTATACAATGAAATTGGTCTAGCCTCCACTAGTGCAATCCATAACTAGACCCCACTAGAGCAGGGATCTCTCCATTTGGCAACTTGTGGAGCAACTTTCCCAGGCTTCAAACATTTCCCTGACTGTTTTTGTTCCTGCTCATCCAACAAACTTAGTAGTTGCAAAATTGACTCTATGTCCTTGTTCACTGCAACGTGAGGCTGCCAGTGAGTTCGGGACTCCTCCTCTGACAGCTCACTTGTATTCTTGCAATCTGGTGGTCAGCTTTCTCCCCCAATCTGTCCTACATAGATGGGCTCTGTCCAAAAGCTGGAAGGCAAAACCTGCAGTCCCGGTGACTGACCCAGATTGGCTCCTGCAATATTATCCTGGGACATAAATATTTGCCTTCATACGTGAGAAGCAAAGTCATGTCGTCTGAGGAATCCCTCGCTCAAGGCATGCAGAAATTACTACCTTCGCGTAGAATACATACAACATGGAGAATCTGCTCCACCTTAAATTCTCCGTCTTAGGCAGCAATTCTGGAGCGAAACTCTCCCCTGGGCTCGCTCTGAATATAAATCTTGCTGGTTTCTTTGATCTCCATTCATCCCCTTCCCAGGCAAGTAGCAAAGCCAGTCAAATGTACCCACCCACCCACCCCGCCGCTCCCAAGGCACAAATGCAGAGCTCCATCCTGGGCATCGCGTGAGTTTTCCACAGGCAAAAAAAAAAATGCTTGAAAAACAGTGAGAATCTTAAATTGCTGCCATTTAAACACATAACCTTCTCCTACTTTTCCAGTCTGGATTATAAACTTAGAAAGAGAATGTTAAGGATAGTGTTATTCTCTCCCCATAAATTAAGAACACCCCCATCCCTTTATTGCACAGGCCAAACCTATCTCATGTTTTTTGGAATATCTCACAAACGAGAGTGAATATAACATTCTGCAAGGCTTTTAAGAGCATAACTTTTCTGATCCCTCACTGATTATTTAATTCTTTCATTTCTGCCTCAACCTCTCCAAGGGATCCAAGAGGTTTATTTTAGACCGGAAGTCCCCAAACCTGACAACTTTAAGACTTGTAGACTTCAACTCGTACAATTCTGGGAGTAGAAGTCCACAAGTCTTAAAGTTGCCAGGTTTGGGGACCTCTGTTTTAGACCATCTTCCACAATGGGTTGGGCTACATCAGTGTTTCTCAACCTTGTCAACTTGAAGATGTCTGGACTTCAACTCCCAGGGAAATTCTGGGAGTTGAAGTCCAGACATCTTCAAGTTGACAAGCTTGAGAAACACTGGACTAGATGATCTACAAGGTCCCTTCCAACTGTTCATCTGTTCATTCTAGTCCTAAAATGACAACAGGTTGGCCCAAAAGAGCGAGGTGGCCTCCAGGGTGATGATGGGTCACCTAAAGATCCTGGTTAGGCAGGGAGGAAACAGGGAACCCATTACAGAAGAGATTCTGGAGTCCGTGAAAGTGGGGGAAGCGTGAGAAAGGGAGTAACCCTTTCCACCTTAATTACTCAAGGTAGAAGTCAATTTGGAGAATGGCTTCCACAGGCTTTCAAAATGCTTGTCAGATTATCATCCTCGCCATAAGAGCTTCCCCAAAAACCAAACATCAGAAGAAAGTGGCAGAGCTTGGCAAATTCACACTGGAAGGCTCAACTTTGGGAAGCAAAGAATTTGGATGTTTCTCTTATAACGTCAATGTGGGACCTTCAGGCCTCAAGTCCCACAGTTAACAGGACACACACGGACACACACAAACACACACACACACACTTCATTGGAAATGTTAGATGAGGGTTGAGGGCAGAGGTGAAATCCTCCCGGTTCGGGGCTCATCGTCAGAAGCTATCTTTATAGATTTTTAAAGCATTTTCCCCCAGCTGGTTCCGGTGAACCGGCAGGGGGAAAATGCTTTAAAAATCTAAAAAATATATATAGCTGAAAGGGGGGGGGGGGATTGACCACGCCCACCCAGTCACATGTCCCACCACCACCAAGCCACGCCCACAGAGTGGTGGGGGAGGGGATTAGATTTCACCAGTTGGGTTGAAGGCCAACTCCTTTAGAAGGCCCAAGGTGGGCTAATATTTCCCAGGGGAAGGGGGGGGGATCAACATCCTGCCACCCATTTTTAAGTTGTGTCCTTAAGACTGCATGGTTCCCACCTGGAAGAGTTTGGTCCAGCAGCATCTTTTGTTATGTTCTCCTTAGATGTCAGGGTTTTAAAAATGATAGGTGTTGAGTTCTGCCGAGCCTGGCCAGCAGAGGGCGTTCAGGGAGCCCTCTGATTGGCCAAGGCGCGGCTCCAGCCGGCGGGAGAATTGTCGAGATTTCATTGGTTAAGCCGTCTGACAGCTGCAAGTATAAATAGCTGTCAGACGGCCCGCGTTGTGTTCCTGTCAGCTAGTTGTTAGAAGAATAAAACCTGTTGGACTGACAGCCGCCTCAGACTCGTTATTGAGAATCTAACACTGGCGACGAGGACGGGCGACAACACGGACCCTCACACGGTGCCACCAATGGCTTCCAACGCCGTTTTCTCCCCGTTCCGCCCTGAGGCTGAGGCATGGGAAGCTTTTCTCGAACGATTTGAATGCTTCCTCATCGCCCACGACCTCACTAGCCTATCCATGGAACGGAAGAGAGGAATCTTCTTGAACTATTGCGGGCCAGAAATGTTTGCCACAGCCCGGGCTCTAGCTTCCCCGGATCCTGCCCACGCACTGCCGTGGGACGAGCTGATTCTCCGCCTCAAACACCATTACGAGCCCGCCCCATCTCGTTTTGCCCGCCGTCAATACTTCCGTCGCTGCATCCAAAAGGACGGACAAACCATCGCTCAGTATATAGCAGCCCTCCGTGCGGAGGCTATACATTGTGAATTCAGCGATCTCGACGATGCTCTGCTAGAGCAATTTATTTACGGCCTCCGCGACGTCAAACTGCATAGACGGATCCTGGCTCGCCCTGAGCTCACCCTAAAAATTGCAGTCGACGATGCCAGGGCTTACGAAATGGCTGACCAATCCACGCCGGATTTCAGCCACCTCAGCCACCTACCTCCATCTGCCTATCTGCCGCCCTCTTCCTATGCGGCTAATGCCTCAGCCTATGCTCCATCTACAGCTTCCTCGTTCCAAACTGAAGTGGATCACGCCATCGACCGCCTGCAATCACTGTCAACTAGAGATGCGCGTTCCTGCCTCAGTTGTGGCGGCCGCCACCAACGCTCCCAATGCCGTTTTAGAGCCGCGCTCTGCCACCACTGCGGCAGAAAAGGACACCTTGCCGCCGTTTGCCGTTCCACGCCTACTGACCGACGGCCTTCACAACAACCTCCACAGCCGCCACGCGCTACTGCTCGTATGCCTGCCCGGCGTCAAAACTCCCTCACTGTTGGTGACCCTAACGCAGCTTTCCCAGAATGGCTGGTAGACTCGGCCTCTTCCTCTGCGGAGGGCCGAGGTAAGCTGCACCTCCCTGTATGCATTGAGGGAGTTCCTACCTCCATGGAGGTTGACACGGGATCGGCGCGATCCATCATGTCATGGGCAACCTTCCATTCCTTATTACCATCAGTCCGCCGTTCCTTCCTGGGTCCCCCTGACTGCCGACTCCGAGACTACCAAGGCAACCCCATTGACTTGCTTGGCTGCGGGACCTTTAACATTACATACGGCTCCCGGCATGCCATTCTGCCACTGCTAATTGTAAAAAACAAACTATCTTCCTTGCTGGGGCTAGACTGGTTTAGGGCGCTAGGTCTTTCTATCGCTGGGGTTCATTCCCTCGTACCTTCACCTATGGCCCCCTCTGACTCCATTTCTTCTCTCCTTACTGAATTTGCTGATGTTTTCCACCCTTCCCTCGGCTGCTATACCGGCTCCCCCATTTCTCTAAATCTAGACCCTTCTATTGCTCCAATCCGCCTAAAAGCCCGCCGATTGCCGCTGGCCCTTAAAACAAAAGTCGATGATGAGCTAGATAAGCTCATCAGTCAGGGCATTCTTGAACCAGTGGATTTCTCCCCATGGGAGACTCCCATCGTTGTACCGTTAAAGTCCGATGGATCCATAAGGATCTGCGCGGACTTTAAGTCAACTTTGAACAAAGCCCTCCAATCGCATCCCTACCCTGTGCCCGTTGTCCAGCATGTTCTGCATTCACTGGGCAAAGGGCGCATTTTCGCTAAGCTGGATCTCGCGCAGGCGTACCAGCAGCTGCCCGTGGACGACACCACCGCGCTTGCGCAGACAATTGTAACTCACCGCGGGGCATTCAAATGTCGGCGCCTGCAGTTCGGAGTCAGTGTAGCCCCGGGAATCTTTCAAGGGTTAATGGAGCGCTTGCTCCATGCCATTCCCGGGGTCACGCCGTACTTCGATGACGTTTTGATCGCAGCCCCCAACATTGCGGAGCTCGTCAAAACGCTGCGGACCGTCCTGCAGCGCTTTCGCACTGCTGGACTACATTTAAAAGCCACAAAGTGCAAACTGGGGGTTCCAGCCGTAACCTTCCTAGGTTACCGCATCGATGCCGAAGGCATCCACCCCGACCCCTCTAAATTAGAGGCAATTTTGTCGGCCCCCTCCCCTACTAATAAGACCGAATTACAAGCTTTCCTCGGTCTCCTAAATTTCTACGCCTCTTTTATTCCCCACAAAGCCTCCTTGGCTGAACCCCTCCACCGCCTTCTCGACTCCACGACTCCGTGGAGTTGGACTAGCCGCGAGGAACACGCCCTCGCGGCTGTCAAGCGCTCCCTCACCTCACCCCCAGTCCTGGCCCAATACGATGAGGCTCTCCCCCTCACCTTGGTTTGTGACGCTTCCCCTTTTGGGGTGGGCGCCGTCCTTAGCCATGCCTACGCTGATGGCTCTGAACGCCCAATAGCGTTTTACTCCCGCACCTTATCAAAGGCTGAGCGCAATTACAGCCAGCTTGATAAGGAGGCACTGGCTGCCGTTGCGGGGGTAAAACGTTTTCACCATTACCTCTATGGACGGCCTTTCGCCCTAGTTACTGACCATAAGCCCCTTCTTGGCATCATTGCCGGGGACCGCCCAACTCCCCCAATCCTATCACCTCGCATGTCCCGCTGGTTAGAATTCCTCTCCGCATACTCCTACTCCCTTTCCTATAAGCCCGGCGGGCACATTGCCCATGCGGACGCCTTGAGCCGCTGCCCCTTGCCTCTTCCATTGGAAGATCCGGCCCCGACGCACTCTATCTCCCTCATTGCTGATCTCACCTTGCCTGTGTCCGTCACGGACATAGCTCAGGCGTCCCGCGCTGATCCGTTAATACAACGCACTATGGCCGCCGTATCTCGAGGATGGGCAGCCGGCTCTCGTGACCCACTCTTACTGCCCTTCTTTCGCCGACGTTTGGAGCTCTCCATCATGCAGGACTGCCTGCTGTGGGGCTCCCGAGTGGTCATCCCTTCCTCCCTGCGCAGCGTAGTGCTGTCTCGCCTCCATGACGGCCACCCCGGCATAGTCCGCATGAAGGCTCTTGGCCGCGGCTATGTCTGGTGGCCGTCCATGGATGCAGACATCACTTCCTATGTCCAGCGCTGCTCGGCCTGCCAGGGTGTCCAGGCTGCCCCTCCTACCTCGCCACCCCGCGAATGGGAACCACCTATGGGCCCATGGAGTCGTTTGCACATCGACTTCATGGGTCCTCTTGAAGGTCACTCATTCCTACTCATAGTGGATGCCTGGTCGAAATGGGTCGAACTCTTCCCAATGACCAGCACCACCTCCAGGTCCACCATCCGCGTTCTCAATGCCCTTTTCACTACTCACGGCCTGCCCGATGTCATAGTTTCGGATAACGGGCCACAATTCTCTTCCTCTGAATTTCTTGCCTTCCTAACCTCTCTCGGCATACGCCATGCCCCCGTTTCTCCACATCACCCTGCCAGCAATGGTCTGGCAGAAAGGGCCGTACGCTCGGCTAAGGATGCGTTTGCCCGCATGTCCGCCCTCCCATGGCCCGAGCGCATCCAGACATACCTTCGTTCCCAACACACCACCCCTTCCTCCTCCACGGGCAAAGCTCCCTCTGAATTACTCATGGGCCGCCGCCTCCGCTCTACCTTAGACCGTCTTAATCCTCTTTTTTCCATTCCTTCCTTCACCCCCTCTACCCCCCCAAGGGCCTTTCTGGTGGGGGAGGAGGTTTTCGCCCGCAATTTCGCAGGGGAGCCAAAGTGGGTACCGGGAAGAGTCACCGAAGTAACAGGGCCCTGTTCTTACAGGGTCCTCCTCCACGATGGGAGATCTTGGCGGCGGCATTTAGACTTGTTACGGAGGCGACCGGCAGAAGATCCAACGCACGCAAACCGCGGACTACCACAACCAGGCCCTGACAACGCCGCCTGCCGGCCCGACTCTGTACAAAATCCTGTCTCCGATTCCGCACATCGCGCTCCCGGTGCGCTGGTTCACTCACCTGTTCAGTTGAATCCGTTCCATGGGGTTGGGCCCGCCGAAGCCGTTCCTCCAGCGAGTCGTCATAGGGGCGGAGCGGACACTCCTTCCACCTCGGACGAAACGCCATCTTCGCTTAGGCGTTCCCAGCGCGTGCGCAGACGCCCAGGCTATCTCGACGATTACGCATGCGCTATCCGGGGGAAAGGGGTGTTGAGTTCTGCCGAGCCTGGCCAGCAGAGGGCGTTCAGGGAGCCCTCTGATTGGCCAAGGCGCGGCTCCAGCCGGCGGGAGAATTGTCGAGATTTCATTGGTTAAGCCGTCTGACAGCTGCAAGTATAAATAGCTGTCAGACGGCCCGCGTTGTGTTCCTGTCAGCTAGTTGTTAGAAGAATAAAACCTGTTGGACTGACAGCCGCCTCAGACTCGTTATTGAGAATCTAACAATAGGTAGACCTCAATTTACGACCACAATTAAGCCAAACTTTTCCGCTGTTAAGCAAGGGAGTTAAGTGAGTTCCCTCCCCCCATTTTACGACCTTTCTTGCCAGTTGTCAAACAAATCACTGCAGTTGTTCAGTTAATAACATGGTTGTTAAGTGAATCTGGCTTCCCCATTGGCTTTGCTAGTGACAAAAGGTGATCACATGATCCAGGACACCGCAACCATCATAAAGACACGCCAATTGCCAAGCGGCTGAATTTTGATCACGTGACTATGGGGGTGTGGCTATGGCCATAGTTATAAATAGCAATAGCCGTTAGACTGATCTCCTGCTGCACAATGCTTTATAGCCCTCTTTGAGTGGTTTACAAAGTCAGCCTCTTGTCCCACATCAATCCGGGTCCTCATTTTACTGATCTTGGAAGGATGGAAGGCTGACTCAACCTTGAGCCGGTCGGGATCGAACTCCTGGCAGTGGGCAGTGAGTTAGCCCTGCATTCTAACCACTGTGCTACCACGGCTCATAGACAGACAGACAGACAGACAGACAGACAGACAGACAGAGCGAGCAATAGCACATAGCTTTATATACTGCTTCACAGTGCTTTATAGCTATCTAAGAGGTTTAGAGTCAGCCTCTTGCCCCCAACAATCTGGGTCCTCATTTTACCGACCTCATAAGGACGGAAGGCTGAGTCAACCTTCAGCCAGTGAGAATCAAACTGCTGGCATTGGGCAGGATTGGCCTGCAATACTGTACTCTAACCACTGCACCACCATGGCTCCTGCATCATCACGCCTTCACCCATAAACGTGAAGAGTGGTCATAAGTCACTATTTTTAATGCCACGGCCATGGATTCCCTATTTCATTGCCTTCTCCTGGACAACTAAGGGAAGTTTTGTGAAAAACTGAAATAAGGAGAGCCAGCAAGTGTGAAGGCTACGAAAACCAGGCTTGGGGGGGGGGGGGGGGGGTGAAAATGTTCAAAGGTTTATTCAGAGCCTTTGATGTTCTTTCCTACTTAGCCCCCCCCCTCCCCTGCCCAAACCGGCTGGCTCTCGCCACCACAGTCTCACAGCCAAAGAGAGGGATGCTGGCATCCAGGGCATTAATTTGAGTAATATATTTCCGCCTTTAAAAAAGCTCCTTTTCGCCTTCCAAATATTTTGGCTTCTTTGGTTTACAAAAAATAAAAAAACCTGAAAGGGGAACGGGTGGAGAGGAATCTAGGCTCGGCCAGGAATCTACCCTCAAGTCCCTCAGCTGTTCCAAGGCTTTGAGAGCTTAACCCAGGGGTGTCCAAACTTGGGAACTTTAAGACTTGTGGACTTCAACTCCCAGAATTCCCCAGCCAGCCATGTAAGGATAGTGGAAATTCACAAATTATAATCCTTTCAAGCACACTGCAAAAAGCTTCAATTTAAAAAGTTAGCTAATTTATGGCACCAACAATCCTGCCCATCAAACTATATTGTTTTTATGAGGAATACAAAATATTTTTTTCCTGAGAAGATCAGATGGCACCAGAGAGGAAAAACAGAAGGAGCTTTTCTTCCTTTAAATACTACCTTTCATCTGAAAATATAAGAACTCCAGTTTGATCTGCATTTCATCTTTGCACAGGTATTCCTAAATTTACGACCATAATGGAGACCGCCCATTATGACAAGTTGGTAGTAAAGAAGGTCAACCAACCCAATTTTATGACCTAGTTTTGATGCAGTCGTAAAGTGACTGTTTGCAATCATTAAGAGAACCCCACAGCTTGCTAGGGAGTGTTTTTTCACAAACACCCCCCCTCCCTTGAGGTAAGTGCTAGTTTTTCAGGAAAAACATTGTAAATCATGGTCATAAATTCAGGCCAGCTACCAAATCTCCAAAATGCAGTCTTGTGAGTAGATGCATTGCTATTTTGGAACCAGCTTGTAAGTATTTTGGGGAGGATCTGTGGTAACTTCAAACAGTTCCTAATTGATTGGTTGTAAGTCAAGAACTACAGCCAAAGAATTGAGGACTTTGAACTCTGGGGCTGGAGAAGGCTCCTGCGAGTCCCTTGGACTGCAAGGCAATCCAACTGGTCAATCCTAGAGGAGACCAACCTTGGCTGCTCTTTAGAAGGCCAGATCCTGAAGAGGAAACTCAAGTACTTTGGCCACCTAATGAGAAGGAAGAAGGACTCCCTGGAGAAGAGCCTCATGCTGGGAACGATGGAGGGCAAAAGAAGAAGGGGATGGCAGAGAAGGAGGTGGCTGGATGAAGTCACTGAAGCAGTCGGCGTGTTAAATGGACTCCAGAGGATGGTAGAGGGCAGGAAGGCCTGGAGGAAGGTTGTCCATGGGATTGCGATGGGTGGGACACGACTTCGCAACTAACAACAAGTTAAGGACCACCCATAATAGCAAATTTGCAAGATAAGCCGAACTGAAAAACCAGGATGGGCTGTAGCAGAGAAGGAGGATCTGCTGGACTCAGTCCAATTCCTGCCAGACATCCCAGTTAGAACTGGACAATCTTCATAGATTGCCATTTTTCACACTTACCACCTTTGCAGCGTCACATGATCAAAATTCAGACAATTGGCAATTGATTCATACTTATGACGGCTGCAGAAGGTCCCCCTTTTGTGGCCTTCTGACAAGCAAAGTCAAGGGGGAAGCCAGATTCACTGAATGACCGTGTTCCTAACTTAAGCGCCTCTTCAAATACGCAACGGACCTTTTTCTCTTATGGCAGAGCACGAAGAGACCGAATGTTAGGAAAACTCAACCTCAGGGCTGTCAAACTCAATTTCATTCAGGGCCACATCAGGGCTGTGGTTGACCTTGGGGGGGCTGTGAGGGCCCCCGGACTGAGTGGGCGTGGCCAACTGGATGGGCGTGGCCAGCTTGACGCCACTCCCCCAAACTGCTGGCATGTTTCCTCTTTCCATTCGGTAGACGGGGCTGAAGCAACGTGGACAGCCCCCTTACATTTCCCAGGACGGCGCCATGGGCCGGACCTGACCACATCGTGGGCCGAATCCGGCCTGCGGGCCTTGTGTTGGACAGCCCTGCTCTACCTGAAAGTACCAGTCGTGAACTGTGCAGTTGTGAAAAGGGAAAGGCTCAAGGTTGGAGCAGCGTCTTTTGCTGGAGGTGTTCAAACAGCATCTCAATCTTGGCCATTTTGAAGCTGCAGGGACTTCAAGTGCCAGAATTCTTCAGCCAGCAATTGGGGTGGGTGGGCAAAGGGCAATGTATTGCAACCAGATTGCGCTCCCATCCAGAAAGGAAAGCAAATCCCCATCCCTCAACACCTCTACGGAGGACCGACCCCAGTTCTTCATCAGACTCATTCCCTAAAGGGCAGCCACTTTCCAGCCACCGGTGGGTTCCTACCGGTTCAGACTGGTTCAGCTGAACCGGTAGTGGTTTGGCGGCAAGGGTCACTGGAACCAGCAGTGACTCAGGCCTGCCATGCCCCCGAACTGGTTCCCCAGGTGGTTCTCCCCATGCGCAGAACAGTTTTAATTGCACTGTGCATGTGTGCGCAGCACAAATCAAGCGCATCCACACGAGCGAATCAGCAATAATGCCTGCCAGAACCCACCCCTGGCAGCCACCTAAGGAACGGGGAGGGGGCGGAGGGGGGGAGGTTATGCCCCCCCCCCCCAATTTACAGCCAGTCCCTGCTTGCCAATCTCGGTCACCGTTTTGCGGATCCCAATTGTTGCTTTAGTCTGGCCACTGAAGGGTTAAACCGCAGCCAGGCTCTTATCCTATAGATGCAGCTCTGCCCACTGGGGGATGATAAATAACCCACATTAGACTCTTATGAAAAGCTGAGCCGCTTGAAATTCCACAGTAGGAGATGGGAATATCCAATTACACTACCATTTTGGTTACCAAGTGATCGTTATTTTGTTCTAGCAGAAAAGTTTTAAGCCCACTTGTTGGGTGTGTGTTTGTGTGCGTGCGTGCTTCTGACGGTTATGCAAAGGTAAGGTGCCACAGGAAGCCATCCCCTTCCGCCCTGCAAGTAAAGGACACCTGGGCCGCTCATCCACAGCTCGTTTTGAAAAAGAGAGAGAAAATCAGATGCTGGTTCACACCAGGTGTTTCAGAGCTCACCGCCCAAAAGTTGATAGTAAAAGCACCTTATATTCCCCTCCCTCTAGGCCAGTGGTCAGAAACTGTATTTACTTGAGCTTGAGAGCTGAGTCAGAAGCCAAGACAGGCCGAGTTCTACCACGCAAGCACATGTCCCTTCCTGAGGCCCAAAAAATATCTCACATTCCTACACGTTGGAATCAAATTTCTGGAAGCTTTCTCAACCTTTCCGCTCCGAGTTGGCACACAATCCATCTTGAGAGAAGAAAGCACCGAGCCTTACGGTTTCCTGCGCACGAAGCTGTGGGAATGGCCCCGCTCCATTTTTGGACCTTAAACTTCTACCTTCTTTAGAGTAAGTAACACATTTGCAGAACTTCATTAGCTCCAACAAGCTTTTAGGAGCAATTGCAGTTAAGTAGGAAACTTTCCAGGGTGGATAAAAGTTCAGCCACAAAGGAAGCATCTGAGAATTGCTGAGATATAATTTAATGGAATACCATATTCCTATGCTTGGGAAATACAAAAGGGATACAGGTAGTCCTTGAGTTATAACAGTTTGCTTAGTGACCAAAGTTACAACGGCACCAAAAGAGGGACTTTTTTCCAATGTTTCAATTACAACCATTTTTCAGTTAGGACTTTTGAAGCATCCTGACGATCATGTGTTCAAAATCCAGATACTCGCCAACGGGTTCATATTTATGACGTTTGCAGCCGCCTCGGGGTCACGCGATCCCCCTTGGCGATCTTTTGACAAGTGAAGTCAATGGGGAAGCCGGATCCACTGGACAACCGGGTTACTGACTTCATAACTGAAGCGATTCATTTAACAACCCTGGCAAGGAAGGTTGTAAAATGGGGCAAAGCTCCCTTAGCAACGGTCCCTTAGCAACAGGTATTCCGGGCTCAATGGTGGCCCTTAAGTTGAAGGCAACCTGCAGATTCTGAACTTCATTTCCAACATCAGACCGTCTGTGTTTAATGCACCAAAGTGCCCCTAAAAGCAGGGGTCTCCAACCTGGGCAACTTTAAGATTTGTGGACCTCAACTCCCAGAATTCCTCAGCCAGCAAAACTTGTGGACCTCAACTCCCAGAATTCCTCAGCCAGCAAAACTTGTGGACCTCAACTCCCAGAATTCCTCAGCCAGCAAAACTTGTGGACCTCAACTCCCAGAATTCCTCAGCCAGCAAAACTTGTGGACCTCAACTCCCAGAATTCCTCAGCCAGCAAAACTTGTGGACCTCAACTCCCAGAATTCCTCAGCCAGCAAAACTTGTGGACCTCAACTCCCAGAATTCCTCAGCCAGCAAAACTTGTGGACCTCAACTCCCAGAATTCCTCAGCCAGCAAGCTGGCTGAGGAATTCTGGGAGTTCAGGTCCACAAGTTTTGCTGGCTAGAGGAATTCTGGGAGTTGAGGTCCACAAGTCTTAAAGTTGCCCAAGTTGGAGACCTCTGCCCTAAAGGACAGCCATCAATCATTAGGCGTAGATGGATCTCACCACCTTCTCCTCTACTCTGGCCACCCCATCAACACCGCTAGCCTCCTTGAGAACTAAGCCACAGCTGGCTTGTTCAGCAGTTCCTTTTCCTCCTTCCATGCAGGAGGACTCTAAATGCCAATCACCAAGAACTATATTCTGGGGCAACAAACTATTTTGTGATACATCTAAACCAATGCAAAGTACTTTTTTTTTAAAGGACCTACAATCAGTAACGTTAATTTCCCCCCACTTTCCTACCCTAGCAGTTTCACAAACAATAACAAGAGAAGGGTGAGAAAAAGGTTATCAAAGTTCCTGAGCAAACAAAAGTCCTGCAAAACAGGAAAACCGTTACTGGACTCCTTGCTAAACAGGGCAGAAATACTTTTTGAAACAGGAGAGGCAACATGGATATCTGCACCTATAGAAGTTACATGCACAGCCATGTGCAATTTGCATGTGTTTCAAAGCAGGAATGTTCTGTATTGTTTATCTACAAATTAAATTATTGCATTTTACTCCCATTTCATTTTAAATTGCATTGTATTGCAATTTCATTCTAAATTTTATTTTATTCCAATTTCATTTTACATTGTTTTTATCGGATTTTAGTAATAATTTGTGTTTGGAACTCTGCACTTTGATATGGCCTATAAATCAATACAGTAAACTCCCTAACTACTATATTCAGTAGGAAAATCTGCTAGCAATTTAAGTGATATAACGGGGGTTTGGGGAATTGTTTTTTCCTGCAAAAAGTAAACAAATCATTAATATTTCAGAGAAACTTCTCAAGCATCAAGGTTCAGGTTATAAATAGAAAACAGGTGAAGCTTACTTTTAAATATGAGCATTCAAGCAATTTTTGGAGAAACAATTATTCAGACAAATAGAAATATTTACACAAAATACATCTGCAGTCTATTTGAGGAGCAGACTTTGGCCATGAAAGATAACATTTGCTTACTGATTTTCAGTACTACCATCAAATACATTGAATCTGTTTCTTTCCTTTCCTTATTAATTCTTAACGAATTTGACAAATGCAGATTTCTGGAACTGAGTGTTTGTTAGAATGTATTTCATGCTTTCCCTGTACTGATAAAATGCATTCCTTTGCACATTTTAACCATACCAGTGCTAAAGGCTTATAAACAAGGGGACCTTTTACTGGGATCATTAAGTGATCCACAGTGCCAAGTCCACGACAAGCAATCCTACGAGAGAGGAAGTACAGGTAGTCCTCAACGTATGACCGCAATTGAGCCCAAAATTTCTGCTGCTAACTGAGACCATTGCCCCATTTTATGACTTTTCTTGCCTTGGTTGCTAAGTGAGTCACTGCAGTTATTAAGTTAGTAACACAGCTGTTAAGTGAGCCTGGCTTCCTCATTTCCTTTGCTTGTCAGCAGATTGCAAAAGGGATCACGTGACCCTGAGAAACTGTGACCGTCATAAATATGAACCAGCTGCTAAGCCTCTGGATTTTGATCACGTGATCATACGAGGATGCTACCACGCTCACAACTGGAACAAATGGTCCCTTTTTTCAGTGCTGTTGTAACTTTGAAAGGTTACACTAAATCTACTACTTGTAGATCGAGGACTTACCCGTATATTAACTAGCTTTATCTTGTGAAAGTATTTTGATTCCTGGGATTTATTTAACATTGGGAACACCTTTGTTGGTACACGAAGTTTGCTAGTACACAAAGTCCCAAGGGCACTTTTTCAGAAGGCAACTGGACTTTCTTGGTCTTTGCTTGTGGTTTTGCTTGAAGACATTTCGCTTCTCATCCAAGAAGCTTCTTCAGTTCTCAAGAACTGAAGAAGCTTCTTAGATGAGAAGCAAAACGTCTTCAAGCAGAAACAAAGACAGCCCAGGTTTGTTTTGGTTTTTTTGAAAAAGCACCTTAGGGACAACCATGATCTGGAGGACTGAGAACCTCCATAGACATTTAATGCACGGGTTATTTTTCTTCGGAAAGTCTTGCTAAAACCAACATTGTATCCCGCACATTAAAAGATCTACCTACCAGAAAAGTCTCCAGCGATGACATTGGGTGAATTTGTAGCCTCCGTTTCAGTGTAGGACAACGTGGAATTTGAAAGGTCTAGGAAGCAGAGGGAAAAAAGAGGCACATGTTATTTTCTAGACGGCCAATAATTTTACCATCCCAAGAAACATTCCCACAAGGGCTGCGCAACGGTTCTCACTCACTTTCCCAAAGGTGCTTTCACAATTGTGGGAGGGAGCACTCATGTACTTCTCCATAAAGCAGCCACGTGGAAGCAGAAAATAGAATAGAACAGAACAGAACAAGCTGGGAGGGACCTTGGAGGTCTTCTAGTCCTGCCCCCTGCTCAAGCAGGAGAACCTATACTATTTCAGACAAGTGACTCTTCTTGAACACCTCCAGTGACGATTTCTGAAGTCAGGAGTTCCTACTAGTTAATTGTTCTCACTATTAGGAAGTTTCTCTTTAATTCTAGGTTGCTTCTCTCCTTGCTTAGTTTCCATCCATTGTTTCTTGTCTTGCTTTGGAGAATGATTTGACCCCCCCCTCTTCTTTGTGGCAGCCCCTCAAGTACTGCTATCATGCCACCCCTAATTCTTCTTTTCTTTAGACTAGCTAAACCCAAATCCTGCAGCCTTCCTTCACGTTTTAAGTCTCCAGCTTCCTGCCTGGCTGACTTTTAAGTAGCCCTCTTGATGAAAATATAGGAAATTGTATGATACCGGGTACACTAGATAAGTATGTATTTAATATTGCAGGTTTTGACAGCAGCAAGGATTATATTTGCACAATCCTGGAAAAATGAAGTAACAACATGAGATGAAGAAATAATTAAAAAAAATACTAGTGTGTGCAGAAGTGGACAGATTGACCTGAAGAATTAAACAGAAAGAGGATACAGAATATTATCAAACATGGAATCCATTTTATCAATGGTTGGGGAAAAGGGGTGGTGATTAACAGTATTGTTAAACAAACCAAATATCCAGACAACACAATGTTAATTAAGCACTAATAAATGCTCCTTCACTAGACTAGCCATGCCCAGTTCCTGCAACCATTCATCGTATGATCCAGTCCCCTACCTATAATATAACTATTTTTAAGGAGTTGCCCTGAAAATATAAGTCAGGTCTGTCTTGTTTGCTGAGATGAGAGACTGCAGTTCACCAAAGGTTTTCTCTTAACCTAACCAAGAGACGCCAACGGCTAATACGAATGAAGAGCAGGAGTTCTCTTTTCCAAATGCACAAACACTGGCAGGATTTGGACCTCCAAAATAACCAGGGTTGAGTGGATTGAACAAGTAGAAACTTGGAGCTCCATAGCTAAGGTTACACCAAACTCCTCATTGTTACTATAACTTAATTATCGCTATTAAAATTCTTGAAGCTGTTTATTCTTGTTTCCTTCCTTCCTTCCTCCCCGCCAGAGACCAAGAAAACTTTGTTTTAACAAGTTAAAAGTCTTTTGTTAAGTGTCTCTCTCCCTCTCTCTCTCTCTCTCTCCCTCTCTCTCTCTCTCTCTCTCTCTCTCTCCTTCACTTGTGCCACTTTATTTAAAAATGTGCTCCAAAAGCCGGGTACAAATCAATTAATTATTTTGCTGGTTTTCACTTTTCTTCCCAATTCTGCTGGTTGAAAAAGCAAAGTTCCAATACATGAACTCGGAGTTTCCTGTCTACCAAGAATACCATTATTATCCAGGGTGGACACAATACTCAACTTAGGACCATAATTGACCCCCAAATTTATGATGCTAAGCGAGACAATTGTTAAGTGAGTTTTGCCCCATTTTATGACTTTTCTTGCCAGAGTTAAGTGAATCACTGCAGCTGTCAAGTTAGTAACCCGGTTGTTAAGTGAATCCGGCTTCCCCATTGACTTTGCTTGTCAGAAGGTCACAAAAGGGGATCACATGACCCCAGGACACTGCAACCGTCATAAGTACATGTCAGTTGCCAAGTGTCTGAATTTTGATCACGTGATCACAGGGATACTGCAGCGGTTGTAAACAAACAAAATGGCCTTAAGTGACTTTTTCCAGTGTTGTTGTAACTTTGAAAGGTCACTTTGAGTTTTGCCCCGTTTTACAACCTTTCGTGCCACCGTTGTTAAATGAATCGCTGCAGTCGTTAAGTTAGTAACCCGGTTGTTAAGTGAATCAGGCTTCCCCCTTGACTTTGCTTGTCAGGAGGTCACAAAAAGGGATCACGTGACCCTGGGACCCTGCGACCGTCCTAAATACACGCCAGTTGCCAATCATCCGAATTCTGATTGTGGGAACGCTGCAACAGTCCTAGTGCGAAAAATGGCTGTAAGTCGCTTTTTTCAATGCCACTGAAATTCTGAATGGTCACTAAATGGATAGTTGTAAGTCAAGGACTGCCTGTATTGCCTGAACCTCTTCTAATGCTGAAACGAAACCTCCAACAAACCGAAGGGGCCTCGTTGTTTCTTGAAACCACCTTTGCTATGTTGGTTTGGATAATTCTACCCATGCCAGGACTCTTGTAAGCACCAGACCTAAGAATCTTCTTACTCGCTCTGCAATGTGTCACACTGAGTTTCATCCAAGGATAGTAGTTCTCCATCCTTTGCATAATCCATAACAGCACTCTACAAGCCTTCCATGTACAAGCCGTTCAAGATGGGGAGAGGGAAGGAGATCAAACTCTTCTCCAAAGCACCAAAAGGCAGGACTAGAAACAATGGGTGGAAACTAATCAAGGAGAGAAGCAACCTGGAATTAAGGATAAACTTCCTAACAGTGAGGAAAATTAACTAGTGCAACAGAAGTTGCCTTCAGAAGTTGGGGCTGCTTCATCACTGGAGGCTTTCAAAAAGAGATTGGACAACCATTTGTCTGAAATGGTCTAGGGCAGGGGTTCTCAACCTGTGGGTCGGGACCCCTTTAGGGGGTCGAACGATCCTTTCACAGGGGTCGCCTAAGACCATCGGAAAACACATATTTTCGATGGTCTTAGGAACCGAGACACCAATTTTATGGTTGGGGACCACAACAACATGAGGAACTGTATTAAAGAGTCGCGGCATTGGGAAGGTTGAGAACCACTGGTCTAGGGGCTCCTGCTCGAGCAGGGGGCTGGACTAGAAGACCTCCAAGGTCCCTTACAACTCTGCTATTCTGTTTTATGTCTACATTATGAGCCGTGGTGGCGCAGTGGTGAGAGTGCAGTACTGCAGGCTACTTCTGCTGACTGCCCACTGACTGCAATTTGGCAGTTCGAATCTCACCAAGCTCAAGGTTGACTCAGCCTTCCGTCCTTCCAGGGTCGGTAAAATGAGGGCCCAGATTGTTGGGGGCAAGAGGCTGACTCTGTAAACCACTTAGAGAGGGCTGTAAAGCACTGTGAAGCGATATATAAGTCTAAGTGCTATTGCTATCACCTTGCATTACACGCACAGAGAAAAGTCAAAAGTGGCCATCTTCCATTTGGAAAAGAATCAAAATACAGGTCTCCAGTTGTGAATATCACAAGTGGACCGTTCTTACTAATGCTCAGAAAACTACAGGAGGGAAGTCTGGGTGGAGAACATACTTACTCAATGGCTTTTGCTCATCCTTTGGAGACAGCCGGGAATAAGGAGGGGGTGGCGATTCTGAAAAAGAAAAAGGAGGCAAATGAACTATTATCTAAGTTGGTTTCTATCTCAATGAAGTCACTTGTAGTTGAACAAAGGATAGGATATTGGTCAGAAGCTCACATGTATGAAAAGATACTTCAATTGACAAAAAGCAGAATAACCAACTCAACTTCCTTTGCCAAGCTTCAGGGCTTAGATGCATGCAATTCTTATGAGTAGAAGACTTCCATGGTCCACAAATAACCCTCCATCCAAGTTCCCTTGCTTGGCTGACCCAACACTTGACTAAATAGGGATAGGGTAGTCTGTGGGTCGGCATTTCCTAGGAACCCCTAAGACCTTCTTAGCATAGTTTTCTCAAACTTGGTCGTTTGAAGGTGTGTGTGGACTTCAACTCCCAGAAGTCCACCTATCTTGAAATGGCCAAGGTTGAGAAATACTGCCTTAGCATGTTGCATCAAGCAAACCATAATGCTTAATCATAAGATGGCGTGGTACAAATAGGCGCTTTGTCCCTTGGGGAAAATGTAGAATACATCAGTTACGTGGGTTTAGCATATGGTACATATGTATTAAAGAGACCGTGACTTATCATTTTCCAGGTCATTTACTCTGCAACAATCCCATTGAAAGCAATAGGGTTTTAGGTTGGCTGAATACAAGTCTGGTCCTCACAAAGAATGTGATCCAGCCTGTAATAGGTAGTGCTTGACCTATGACCATAACTGAACCCCAAATTTCTGTTGTTAAGGGAGACATTTGTCAAGAGAGTAATGTAACATTTTATTGCTCTTTTATGACATTTCTTGCCACCGTTGTTAAGTGAACCACTGCAGCTGTTCACTTAGTAACCTGGTTGTGAAGTGAACCTGGCTTCCCCATTAATTTTGCTTGTCAGAAAGTCTTAAAAGGTAAATCACGTGACCCCGGGGACACGGCGACCGTCATAAAGATGAACCCAGACGCCAAGCATTTGAATTTTGATTGCAAGACCATGGGCATGCTGCGAAAGTTGTGAAAAATGCTTGTAAGTCATGTTTTTCAGTGCCATTGTAAATTTTGAACGGTCACTAAATGAGCTGTTGGAAGTCAAGGACTACCTGTAGTTAAGTTTTCTCCATGTCAGTTGGAGAGGCAGCCCCCAAATTTAGAACTTTATCCCCATGTGCCTGGAAAACTACCATCTTTTGCTTGAACTCAAAGTATCTTCCTCACAGTTTTCCTGTCTAAGCAGTGGGTTGGACTAGAAGACCTCCAAGGTCCCTTCCAACTCTGTTATTCTATTCTATTCGTTCCAGCAATACAAGAATGCAGAGCCTCTTAACACCGGGACAGTTTTCAAGCAAATAATGGCATATTCACATGCCATACTAAGGCCTGGTTCATTAGAGACAGAGTCTTTGTTTGGACAATGCACTAAATCCAGACCAAACAAATGGAATCCTGGTTTTTAGGACAACGTGTGAATCCAGTAAGTGCCATTTCCCCTCCTTTCAAGAGCCTCAAAGGGACTTTAATTGTGGTCCAGGGGTTCCCAAAACCTTGAGCTAATTCAAAGGAGTGCAACAAAGGAGCTGGCTTTTGCATAACACACAGCCTAAAATCCACTGGGTTAAAGGATCAGCATGAGGTGCAAATCCAACCAGAAGGTTTGATGGATGATTCAGGTGTTTTAAGAATTTGCGCGACTGAGTTAATTCAGCAAACCACGTATTATTTTGCATTGGGTAAACACCAGCGGATAGCTCAGCAGGGAACTAAAAGAGTCAAAACTGGCTAACAAACTAAACTGGTTTAACTCTGGAGCTGAAAAATTCCTAACGACACTGTCACTTTTTTGGCAAAAACCAAACTTCCTCCGGATATGTCTAGCATGCTCAAGACAGCCAAAACTTTCCTCTTTTAGGTTTCTGTGCCTCTATTACAAGGAAGACGGTATTTGGTTCCCATCCGTTGCTTCTTGTCCTGCCTTCTGGTGCTTTGGAGAATAGGTGGGTCCCCTCTTCTTGGTGGCAGCACCTCAAGTATTAGAAGACTGCTATCATGCCACCACTAATCCTTCTTAAGAGCTGTCCAGTGTCCTCTGAAAAGCCTCCAGTAACGAAGCTCCCACAACCTCTGAAGGCAACTTCTGTTCCACTGGTTGATTGTTCTCCCTGTTAGGAAGTTTCTCCTTAATTCCAGGCTGCTTCTCTCCTTGAGAAGCATTTCTATCCATTTTCTAGTTTTTTTCCCTTGAACATTTTTTCTTTGCAGCAATTGCAAACATAGCAGTCCCAAAGGTGCTTTTTCAGGAGGCAATTGGGACTTTCTTGCTTTTTACTTCTCATCCAAGAAACTTCTTCAGCTCTTTGGCACATATCAATTTTTAAGTAGGTCACATTTTTATCCTTTGTTTCTTTGACCACGTTTTCTTTGATGCTTAAGAAAACAAAACAGAAGAGTCGCCGGAGGAGAAATGGAACTCCTCTCGCAGGACAACATTTAAAATAAGGTTGCCACCATTTCTCCAAGGCACTTCCTGCATTTGTCCCCTCAACTGATGCCCCATCACCAAGACTTTTCTCCCTTCATCTTTTCTCCTCTCCTGCATCATAAAACCTTGGGGGGAAGTAGAACCGCAAAAGAACAGAGATGTCCATTGGGATGGTCAAAAAACATCCAAGGAGCAGTCGTAAGAGGGCCACTGAAATTTTGTCTGGCTTCTACAGTGACGCACATAAAAACCAGATGAAGTTTAATTGCACCATCAGAATTGCCACGAGGAGAAATAATGAAATGTTCATGACAATATCAATATTCTACAACTTGCATCCTTTCATGGGACACTAAGTGCCTGTCGTAATTCCAGCTTCATAGTAGTTTACCTTCACTCTCCTGGTCTCAGCCATTAATTTTCAGTTAATGAAAGTTAACCAGTTGGCTAAACCATGGCTTAGCAAGGTGTTCCTCCCTCCCTCCTTCTCTCTCTCTCTCGCTCTCTCTGGTCTTGAGCTTCTGGGTAAAAGGTATACAGGTAGTCCTTGACTTATGACTACAATGGAGCCCAAAATTTCCATTGCTCAGCAAGACAGTTGTTAAGTGAGTTTTGCCCCGTTTTACAACCTTTCGTGCCACCGTTGTTAAATGAATCACTGCAGTCGTTAAGTTAGTAACCCGGTTGTTAAGTGAATCAGGCTTCCCCCTTGACTTTGCTTGTCAGGAGGTCACAAAAAGGGATCACGTGACCCTGGGACCCTGCGACCGTCCTAAATACACGCCAGTTGCCAATCATCCGAATTCTGATTGTGGGAACGCTGCAACAGTCCTAGTGCGAAAAATGGCTGTAAGTCGCTTTTTTCAATGCCACTGAAATTCTGAATGGTCACTAAATGGATAGTTGTAAGTCAAGGACTGCCTGTATTGCCTGAACCTCTTCTAAAAGAGTCAAAACTGGCTACCAAACTAAACTGGTTTAACTCTGGAGCTGAAAAATTCCTAACGACACTGTCACTTTTTTTGGCAAAAACCAAACTTCCTCCAGATATGTCCAGCATGCTCAAGATAGCCAAAACTTTCCTCTTTTAGGTTTCTGTGCCTCTATTACAAGGAAGACGGTATTGGGTGTCCCAGTAAATAGTCAAGGGACAGAATTCCATCACTCCCGATAGGAAAGATACAAAAGACTGAATTCAGAGCATAACAGGGGAAAAATTGGTATTGCAAAACAAATTGAAAAACGAAGGAAAAACTCATCTCCTTATTCGACTGCAGCATCATGAAAAAGGAAAATAGCTAACAGCGATGTTAGGCTCTCCGAGGGTCCGTCCTCCCCTCTTTAAATGACATTTTTTAAAAAATAGGGAGACGGAAAACAGCTCCCTCCGCCCTTTCACTAACATGCTTATGAGATGGAGGCCATCCCAAACTGCATCCAAGAAACATTTTCCTGGATTTCTACTCAGTTCCACATCTAATTGCATTATATTACTGGAGCAAGAGAAAAAAATCATTCAAACCAAGACATTCAGGCTCAGGTAGCTGGTTCTTCTTCTCCCGTACAGGTTTGGCAAGTTTGAAAAACACGTTTGCAAAAGGAGGTTTTTTTTTCATTAAAAAACACACACACACAACCTCCACTTGCCATAAAGATCCGCTTTTAAAAATAAGAGGCGCTGTTGCTTTAAGACAGGCGGTCAGATAGAAGGGCCAGTCAAGCTGGCGCCAGCCAAATGCAAACTGCATATTATCACCACTTCTTCACCTAAATAGGGGGTTTGGGGGGGGGAGCGGAGGAGAAACTCCTTCAGAAAGAAAGGAAGGGGGAAGATTTCTTTCTAAGCACAACCTGAAAATGATCTCCACCGAAAGGGGGATAATAAACGCCAGGCCAAAAGAAGAGAACGGGGGGGGGGGGGGGATTTGCCTACGTGGGGTTCTCTCCATCTGTTTTTGCCTGAAGAAACCAGTTATTTTTCCTCTACCTCCCCCTCCAAAAAAAAACCTCTTTTTCTTCCCTTTGGTTATAATCCAGGGATGTCCAATCTTGGCAACTTTTAAGACCGATGAACTTCAACTTCCCCAGCCAGGGGGATTCTGGGAGTTGAAGCCCACAGGTCTTAGAAGTTGCCACGGTTGGACATCCTAATAATAATAATAATAATAATAATAATGAGGAGGAGGAGGAGGAGGAGGAGGAGGAGGAGGAGGAGGAGGAGGAGGAGGAGGAGGAGAAAAATTTTACAAGATACATCTACAAATTGCAGCTTCCTGCAATAACACCAGCGGAACTGCAAAAAACTGCATACTCGGAACATCTTATATTTTAAGAAGGTCCTTGGTTGATACCTAGGAAGCTGCCAGCAACCCCTATCAACCATTAGCACCAGTCACTGGTATTTGTGATGCATTTTTGAATGTTCAGGTGGCTGAGATTCATGTTTAATGAATCAAGTATAATAATAATAAAAGAGCACAGCCTGACAACAACAATCGAGCCCAAAATTTCTGCTGCTAAATGAGACAGTTGTAAAATGAATTTCGCCCCGTTTTTACAACCTTTCTTGCCAACCCTTGTTGAGTGAATCACTGCCGTTGTTAAATTAATAACACGGTTGTTAAGTGGATCTGCCTTCCCTATTGACTTTGCTTGTCAGAAGGTCGCAAAAGGGGATCATCACCTGACCCTGGGACACTGCAGTCGTCATAAATACGAGTCAGTTGCCAAGTGCATTTTGATCACGTGACCATGGGATGCTGCAACAGTCATTAAGTGGGGAAAATGGTCATAAGTCACTTTTTTAAAGTGCCATTGTAACCTTGAACAGTCACTAAACCAACTATTTCAAGTCTAGGACTACCTGTAATTTTTGGGATACAATTGCCACAGGTAAGAAAGAAAGCAAAGCAAGAAAGGCTACAATTTTACCGCGGAGTTTGTGTGTTTATTTTCCGGGAGTTATTCTCCAAAGTTTTAAAAAGTTTGAAAAGGCTGAGAAAAAAGCAAGGGACATCCGTTTCCCAAACTCAAGCTGCCATCGAGGGTTTGGGGACAGCCAAAAAACCCAAAATTCTTTATTTTTTAAACAGAGGCATGGAATAAAAACCACGAAAAGTATTAGTACCACTTTATACATCCTTAGTTAGGCCATACCTGGAATCCTGCAACCAGTTTTGGTCACCATGTTACAAAAAAGATGTTGATAGACTTTGGAAAAAGTTCAGAGAAGAGCAACTAAGATGATCAAAGGCCTGGAGACTAAAACATATGAAGAATCTTTGCAGGATTTGGGTTTGTCTAGTCTAAAGAAAAGAAGAATTAAGGGTGACATGATATCAGTCTTCCAGTATTTGAGGGGCTGCCACAAAGAAGAGGGGGGCAAATTATTCTCCAAAGCACCAGAAGGCAGAACAAGAAACAAAGGATGGAAACCTGTCAAAGAGAGAAGCAACCTTAAATCAAGGAGAAACTTCCTAACAATGAGGGCAATTAACCAGGGGAACAGAAGTTGCCTCCAGAAATCATCGGCACTCCATCACTGGAGGTTTTTAAGAAGAGTCTAGACAGTCACTTATCTGAAGTGCTACAGGTTCTCCTGCTTGAGCAGGGGGCTGGACTAGAAGACCTCTAAGGTCCCTTCCAGCATTATTCTCGTTTACTGATTCTCTCTCCGAATGCCACTTTTCGAAAACCTGCCAATCCAGGTTAAGGGCTCCTTGCTGCCAAAGCAAGGGAGGGATTCGGACAAGCGCAGCCTGCCTCCCCTTCCCCTCCCTCGGATTTAGCCCTGCTCCAGTGAGCAGCAGCTATTCTGCTACAGCCGCCTGTGCAGGGGCTGCTGGGGAAGGGGGGGGGGGAGCTGTTCCCAGGGCGACCCAAATCAGGAAAAGGGGAAAGCACCTTTTTGCAAAAGTCGCCTTCTGCTTTCCCCTCCCTCATTTGACTTGCCCCTTCTGCAAGGCCCTGCAGAAACTTTCAGCCAAGCAAGCCAAGCATGATTTTTGTTGTTGTTGTTGTTCAGCACCAAGAAAAGGATCTAATTGCACATAAGTAGGAGCTGGGATCCTTCTGGTTTCCGGCCCTTTATTATGGGTCTCCTCTTACCCAGCCAGCCTAGAATCTAACAGATCCCATTCCCGCAAAACTTTCCCCTCACCCTCTTCGGTTGCTTTCTTGCTTTTAATACCAGACCCTGGTAGAAAAGTTAACTCTTTGCTGGCTGGAATCCAGCCTTGGCTGCAGGTTTTGGATTCTTTTCCTTCAGGAATTTGGGGGGGGGAGGTTTCCAGGGAGGGGACCATCCTTCAAGTAAAATGCAAATAAACACAATTCTTACTTTGCATTTCAATGGATCGCTCAAAGGCTCAAAGTCCACTTACTGCATGGACCCCGCAACAGACATGATGGCTGGAGGATAAAACATATGAAGAGCGGTTGCAGGAACTGGGTGTGTCTAGTCTGATAAAAAGCAGGATTATGCATGATACAATGGTTGAGTTCCAATATTTGAGGGGCTGCCACCAAGAAGTGGGGGGGGGGGGCAACCTATTCTCCAAAGCACCAGAGAGCAGGACAAGAAGTAACGGATGGAAACTGATCAAGAAGAAGCAACCTGGAATTAAGGAGAAACTTCCTAACAGGGAGAACAATTAACCAGTGGAACAGAAGTTGCCTTCATAGGTTGTGGGTGCTTCGTCACTGGAGGCTTTTAAGAAGACACTGGACAGTCACTCGGCTGGAATGGTGCAGGGTCTCCTGCTTGAGAAGGGGGTTGAACTAGAAGACCTCCAAGGTCCCTTCCAGCTCCATTCTGATTCTTTGTTTTGTTTGTTTGATTGGTTGATTGACTGATTGAACTAATCAAGGAGAGAAGCAACCTGGAATTAAGGAGACACTTCCTCACAGGGAGGGCAATTAACCAGTAGAAGTTGTAGGTGCTCCCATCACTGGAGGCTTTTCAAAAGAGACTGGACAGCCACTTCCAGGTCTCCTGCTTGAGCAGGGGGGGTGGGGTTGGACTGGAAGACCTCCAAGGTCCCTCTTCCAACCCTGTTATTCTGTTAGAGTTGGCCAGCAAAGTTCATCGGGGAGATGATGACACTTCACCCACCAGGTTCCACCAGTTTCAAAGCCCGTGGGTTGTGCAAAAGGGGAGGGGGGGAGGGGGGCCACCCAAGGGGTGCTGAGTCAGAGACACGGGAGCCAGACCAGCTGGACCAGTGAGGAGGGATCCTAGCAATTGTGGTTCAGCAACATCTGCAAAGCTGTTGGTCCTCATGTAAACTATTGTCTGCAGCCAGACTGGGACGGAATGGAATTCCCCGCTCAGCTGTTAAAGACTTTCCAGTATAAACGGTGTGTGCTGGGCCCTGCACAAAACAACGTCAAAGTTCTTGATGGAAGCAGAATTTTCATGAATCCAGAAGCAAAAAACAGAACAGAAAGAGGATCTGGAAGGAAAAGTGATTTCCCTATTTGGGGAGAGCTAGAACAGAATTACACATTCCTTATTCCTAATCGTTTCAGGCAATGTTTGCAGGCTCCAAATATTTATCCTAACTTGTTGTTGATGATGTTTTAATAGCCAGAAACAGCAAATGAGAAAGCAAATCAGATTCTGCCATACTTCAGATAGAAAATCTATAGGATGAAATATCCATCCAAAATCACTCCCTGAGCTTACACAGAGAATAGAAAGAACTGTATTCCATTTGCTGTAGGACTTTTTGGATGGTACCAATAACGTCTTCCTCCCTTCCTTCTTATTCCCTCCCTCTTCTCCATCCTTCCTCTCTGCCTCCCCTCTCCTTCCTTACCTTCTTCCTTCCGGATTCCATCCCTCTCTCTCTTCTCCTAACGTCTCCTTCCTTCCTTCCTATCGCCTCTCTCTTCTCCATCTTTCCTTCCTCCCTCCCCTCTCCTTCTTCCCTGTTTCCCTCCTTCTCATTCCCATCTTCTTTCCTTCCTTCCTATTCCCTCCCTCTCTTCTCCATCTTTCCTTCCTCCCTCCCCTCTCCTTCTTTCCCTGCTTCCCTCCTTCTCATTTCCATCTTTCCTTTCTTCCTTCCTTCCATCCTTTCCTTCCCTCTCTCTCGCTCTCCCTCTTCTGCTTCCTTCCTTCTGTCCCTCCTTCTTTGCTTTAGATACTGGCAACATTCAAGCACCCCTTCAAGCCACTGGACCCCAGCCACAAGTTCCAAACAAAAATATCTCTAAAACACAACAGGCTTTATCTGGGAATTTCTCGAAGGCCAATCAAGAGTTAACGGTTGTGTGTAAAACTAGCTGCAGCAATGCCCACAGTTTAAACTGACACTGGATTCTTAAAGAGCTCTTACTAAGAATCAAGACTGACCCCATTTCGAGATGACCATAAAACCAAGAGGAGATCAATTATAAATAAATACAAATCCATGTCACATGGGGAATGAATGGTCTTCTGGGATCAGAGATGTGTAACCTCCCATGGGGGAAGAGTTAAGATGTACTCCAAAAACTGGCCAAGGCTTGGGAAACCTATTTTTTGCAATTAAAGTCTCATTACGCTGAGCGGATGTTCTTATCTCACATTAGAAGTAGCAACTGGGTGGCAACTTCAGGAGAGATGCAGATTGCATAGACCTCTTAGGGCCCTCATGTTCTTCAGGTGTGAACATGCCAGATTTGGGGGTGATTTCTTTAACACAACACAAATTGGTGCTCAGCTCCTAAAAAATGTACACAAAGACTTCTCCAGTCTTAATAGCAAAGCACAGCCAAAGAGTCAGGTTTAGCAATGCTGGAGTTATTGGATAAAGATCATTCATGTACTAGTGACTTTAGAGAATCTTCTGGAGGGAGCAGTGTTTCTCAACCTTGGCCAGCTGGGGAATTCCGGGAGTTGAAGTCCACACATCTAAAGTGGCCAAAGTGGAAAAAAAAACGGCTCCTCTAAAGTCATCCAAACTTCATTGTAGACACCTTTGTATCACCAACAGTGGCTGAGCAAGGCTATGAAGATGCTGTCAGTTGCTGGGATGGTAATGACCTGGGACAGTGTTTCTCAACCTTGGCAACTTGAAGATGGATGAACTTCAACTCCCAGAATTCCCCAGCCAACTATGCTCATTACACTGAGCCAATTATGCTGGCTGAGGAATTCTGGGAGTTGAAGTTCGCCCATCTTCAAGTTGGCCAAAGTTGAGAAACATTGACCTAGGACTTAGGTCATCAACCTTAGATGCAGAAACTCACGTAGGTGACTTGAGGCCAATCATATTATTTCCCCTTAATCCGTCTCACAAGACTGTTGTTGGGGGAAATAAACTTAGGGAAAAGGCAGGACCTCAGTTCAGTGAAGGAATAAAACCAAACAGTTTAAAGCCACAAGTAGTGTCATGACTAAGGACTCTGTTTGGGATTATGCATGTTCGTTCTTGATTTCACAAGAATTCGGTGACTCTCAGGCCGTTGAAAGCCTTGAGAACATCACAGGTTTGGGAATTGGGGTTTTAAAGTTCTCTAGATACGGAATTTTCCACACATCCAAACCATGGCTGCATGTTAGGATCAAGCCACAATGTGGTTTCTTAAAATCTGCCTTTTCCAAGCTGAGTCAAAGGCTAAAACTGGATCTTGGTTTATTTACGGCAGGGGTGTCCAAACTTGGGAACTTTAAGACTTGTGGACTTCAACTCCCAGAATTCCCGGGAGTTGAAGTCCACAAGTCTTAAAGTTGCCAAGTTTGGACACCCCTGATTTACGGATTTCATTTGCACAGCTTGCCCACCTCACCTACAACAGTCACTTTGAAAGTCAAAAAAGAATATGTAGACATATAAAACATCATCCTTCAACAAACCTTGCTTAAAAGAAACCACGTTAGGGGTAATCCTCGACTTACGCCACCACTGAGCCCCAAATTTCTATTGCTAAACGAGACAGTTGTTAAATGAATTTCATCCCGTTTTTACAACCTCTCTTGTTAAGTGAATCCCTGCCGTTGTTAAATTCATAACACAGTTGTTAAGTGAATCTGGATACCCCACTGACTTTTGCTTTTCAGAAGGCCATGAAAGTGGATCACAGCAACCGTCATAAATATGAACTAGTTGCCAAGTGTCTGAATTTTGATCCTGTGGCCATAGGGATGTTGCAATGGTCATTAAGTGTGAAAAACTGTCACAAGTCACTTTTCTCAGGGGTGTAACTTTGGATGGTCACTAAAGGAACGGTTGGAAGTTGAGGATAACCTGGATAATGCCATCTATAGCACCAGAAGATGACAGCAGACAAATGTTATATGGGGTTGAATGCTTTCAGCATGCTTGGTTATTTACAAAGGAGAAGTTATCCGCCTGCAGGGAAGGATAGAAGCTTCCACCGGCAAGATTCCTCCTAGATCAGGGGTGTCCAAACTTGGGAACTTTAAGACTTGTGGACTTAAAGTTCCCTGGGGAACTTTCCCTGGGGAAAGTTGGCTGGGGAATTCTGGGAGTTGAAGTCCACAAGTCTTAAAGTTCCCAAGTTTGGACACCCCTGTCCTAGATGTTCCAATTCTCAAAGTGACATATGAAGAAGTCTTGGTTGGATGCAAAATTGAACTCAGGACTCAGACGGTGCCACCCAAGGGGCCAATGTTTTCTGAAGGCATGCATTTGCCTCTGAAAATCCTCTTTTAAGGGAATTTGAGAGTATAGGAAAGTAGAAGGTCACTCCTTGCTCTTTACAAGAGACTTCCAAAACTACTATGCTTAAACGCCACTTGCCAGAAACCATAACTTCTCATTTTCACCCAGTGGGCAACCGTGAATTTAAGCTAACATTTCCAGCTGAAGGGAGGACAGAAAAGGAAGCCGCCAAACACCACAAGGATGATGGTGAAGAAGCTCAAAAAAAGAATCCTCAGCAGATGCTTTGAGGTTATTAAGACACACAAGGACCTCAAGAGAGGCACTTTGTCAACTTTCAGAACACAATGAAATCCTTACCGGATCAGGTACCCAGCTCATTATCAAGGGGCTTGGGCTGAAGCGCCAACACTGCATCCCTTCATCCACCCAAGAGGGAACTCATGTTGTGGGCAACCCTCCCCATCCCCCACCTACTTGGGGCCCCCTCAAGGCAGGACTGCAGAATCTTCCTCCTGTCCAGGCCTGTTGGGATCTGCATTCCCAAAGTGGGTGGGTCTGGAGGCCAGGGAGGTGGGGCTACTGAGGGGAGCGGGGGGGGGGGTCTCTCCTTCTGGTTCAGAGTGCAAGAGGAGGTGAGAGAGACATTTGCTTCCAGACCACCCTCTCCCCTCCCCGGTGGGGAGAGTCCGTCCCCTTCTGGTTTGGAGCCAACCCAGAGCCAAAAGGGGGATGGATGTTAAATGGCACAAATAATTGAGGAGTGGGGTGGGGTGGGGTGTTGTGGTCCAACAGAGTCCAGACAGGCCTATCGGCAGCTCCGTCTCCAGAGGTTTTCCTGCCCTGACTTGTATATCCTCAAATGGCTTTTTGTGGGACTCGTAACTTTTTCAGTGCATCCCTGGAAGAGAGCTCCAACACACATTAGGGCAGGGGTCTCCAACCTTGGCCTCTTTATGCCTGGAGGACTTCAACTCATCTGCCAGGCTTAAAGTGGCCAAGGTTGGAGACCCCTGCTTTATCGGAGGTAGGCAGGCAAATCCAAACCTCCCTCCTTAAAGTGGCCAAGGTTGGGGACCCCTGTCTTAGACCATTCCCCCAGCCACCCACCCACCCAAATGTGGCAAACGTAAGGTATGAGGAATTCATTTCCCAGAATTCCACGCTGGCTGGGGAATTCTGGGTGTTGAAGTCCGCCAGGTTTAAAGTGCCCAAGGTTGGAGACCCCTACATTGGAGCACAGATGTTGACTAAGCCCAGGCAGAATCTGTCCTGCTCTGCTTTCTCCCAGCCTGCCAGACACAACAGCCCTTCTGTTGGGAAAGCAGAGGTGGCTGCTCCCAGCAAGAGTTGTTTAGTCTGGCCAGGTGGCATCACAACTTCACCCTAAGGAACACCGACCCACAAGCCCAGCCCGCGACCAGTCCAGGGAAACACACACACACACACCGGTTGGGAAAGGCAGTCTCTGGGCCCCGGCAGCCCCGCGCCTTACCTGGCCCGCACAGCCGGCTGAAGTGGTAGGGGTTGCAGCAGACGGTGGGCCCGTCGGGGAGGCCGAAGCTCCGGCACTCGCACAGCGGCTTCAGCTCGGCGGGGCACTGGAGGTCCGGCCAGCGGAAGAGTTTGCCCAGGAGCAGCTGCGGCGGGGCCGCCTGGCCGCCCAGACGCCCTTCCAGCTCGGCCCGGGAGACCAGGACGCAGCCGCTGGGCATCCCTCCGCGGGACTCGACGGCCTCCAGCAGGCTGTCGAGGGAGCGCTCCTTGAGGCGCTTCAGGAGCGAGTAGGTGACGCTCTTCAGCTCCTGCTCCAGCAGCGACAGGCGGGAGCGGCCGTCGGGGCAGGCGGCGCCGTCCAAGTCCCGCTCCTTGAAGAGGCAGCAGCTCACCGTCCGGCCGTCGCTCTCCTGAGCCCACCAGCCGCCTTCCTTCTGGCCGCCGCCCCCGGCCTCCTGCGCCGCCGCTTCCTCGGCCTCCTCCGCCAGGGGGTCGCCGTCTCCGCGCACCATGGAGCCCTCCGGAGCGGCCGGGTCCTCGACGGCGCCTCCGCAGGTCACCGGGCGCCTCCCCTCGCTGCCGCCGGGCTCTTCGCTCTTCCTGAGGCTGCTGCTCCTCGCATCTCCTCCGTCCGGGCCTCCGCCGCCGCCGCCGTCGGGGAGGACCCGGCTTCTCCAAAGGCGCCGCACAAGCCCTGCCCGTTTGGACCTGAACATGCGCTTCGCCCGGGCTGCCCTTCGCTGGCTCCGGGTCAGACCCTCCCGGACGGGCGCCGCATGCAGGGGAGCCAGCGAGGGTTGAGGCTGCTGCTGCTACCGCGGCGGCGGCGGCGGCGCCCGGACCAAGGGCTCGCACGGCCGGCCCAGCCACTCGCCGAGGGTCGGCAGCCGCGCTGCCGCATCAGGAAGCGCAGCAACGGCATAGAGCGGCAGCCCCGCAGGCCGACGGCGCGGGAGGGGCAGGCAAAGCGCCCGCCGGCCGGAGCCGCCGCCGCCCGCCCCCTCGGCTCTCTCTGCGGGAAGACGCCGAGCCCGAGACGGCTCCTGCCCGGAGGCCGCCCGCCTCCACGCGGCGTCTGCGCTCCCGCTCGGCTCCCTCGACGACGGGCTCTTCCTCGGCCGCCGCTCACGAAGTTGGCCGGACTTGGCCAGGGAGCAGCAGCGGCAGCAGCAGGCCGCCTCCCGGGCTCGGAGGCGGGCCGGAGCAGCCCGGCATAGCTGGCTCGGCCGCAGCAGCGATCCCCGTCCCGGGGCCGGAGTGGGTCCCGTCCACGCGCGGAGTGGAGCCCGGCGGGGCGGCGCCGGCGTTGCTGCTGCGGCTGCGGCTGCGGCTGCTAATGCGGCTGCTTTGGGCCGCGGGGCTTCCCCGGAGGCGCGAGCGGGAGAGGCGAGCGGGCGATCGCGGCGCCGAGCCTGGCGCTGCCTGCCTGGCCGTCCTCGCTGGCGCTGCCTTTTTTGTTCTCCCGCACGGAGCGCTCGGGGCCCCCTCGGCGAGCGCGGAGTCATTGGCTCCCTCCCATCATGTGCCAGTCTAGACACTTTGGCGGCGCGGGAGGGTTGCGCAAACAAGCGCTCGGGTTTCTTCCCTCTTAAAGGAAAACGCCTCCCGTCGCTTCGGCCCAAGGCAGCCCCGCTTGGTCCTCCGGCCCCGGGGAAGGCGCCCCAGCGGCGGAGGGCAGGGAGGCGGGATGGGAAGAGTTGGAAGGGGCCTTGGAGGTCTTCTAGTCCAGCCCCCGGCTCAAGCAGGAGATCCCATACCATTTCAGACAAGTGATTGTCCACTTTCTTTTTAAAGGCTCCAAGATGGAGCACCCACAACTTCTGGTGGCAAACAGTTCCACTGGCAATTTGCTCTCACTGTTAGGAAATTTCTCCTTAATTCCAGGTTGCTTCTCCCCTTGATTAGTTTCCATCTTCTTGTACTGCCTTCTGGTGTTTTGCTGGACTTCCTCAGAGCACCAGCATGGGCCTGAGTCCTGCAGGTGTGTGTGTGTGTGTGACTGGTCACTGGAGGGACAACAAGGGAAGTCGAGGCAGGAATTTGAACGACCCTCTTTCTTTCAGCTGCTTGTCCGTGGCCTAACTCTTCCCCCCAGAGATCCCAGAGATAGTTAGGGTCCCGTCTTTTGATACTCACAACAATCCTGCAAGGTGGGTTTGGGCTGGAAGAAGAAATGGCCAGTCAGCTTCTTTAGCTAGCAAGCTGTGCTGATCAGAAAAGAGTCCAATGTGGTGGCTATTGAGGTGGGAGACAACCGGGAAATCCCAGAGCTGCAGCCTAGATTTGGGGAGTTGAAAACACTTTTTAGAAGGGGGCAAATAGGTGAATGAGGCCGTCGAAATGATGTCCCGGTGTCTGGAGGCCGTACGGGTCTGGATGGATGGCAACCGACTAAAACTCAACCCTTCCAAGACGGAGTGGCTGTGGCTTCCGGCCTCCCGGTTCAACCAGGTGTTTCCATCTCTGGCCATCGGGGGCGTCCAACTAGCCCCCATGGAACAGGTGCGCAATTTGGGCGTCCTCCTGGATGCCCGGCTGTCCATGGATAACCATGTAACAGCCGTGGCAAGGGGGGCGTTCCATCAGGTCCGCCTGATGCGCCAATTGCGCCCCTTATTGGACCGGGATGCCCTACGCACAGTCACCCATGCGCTAGTGACGTCTCGCCTGGATTACTGCAATGCTCTCTACATGGGGCTTCCCTTGAGATGCACTCGGAGACTACAGTTGGTCCAGAACGCGGCCGCGCGGGTGATTATGGGGAGGACTAGGTACTCCCCTGTAACACCTCTCCTGCGCGAGCTGCACTGGCTTCCTGTGGTCTACCGAGTGCGTTTCAAGGTTTTGATTATGATCTTTAAAGCGCTTCATGGCACAGGGCCTAGTTATATGCAGGATCGCATCCTGCCCCACACATCCCTACGACCAATTCGCTCACACAGAGAGGGACTTCTCCGGGTGCCGTCCGCCAAACAGTGCCGGGGGGCGACACCCAGGAGCAGAGCCTTCTCTGTGGTGGGCCCAGCCCTGTGGAATGACCTCCCCCGTGACATCAGGATTACTTCCGATCTCCGCTCCTTCCGTGTACAGCTGAAGACCCACCTCTTTCAATTATCTGGCCTGGCTCAATCGTAATTATTCTTATTCCTCCTAACTGTTTTTAAATTGTATTTTAAACGTTAAACCTTAATTTTATATCGGGTTTTTACAATTGGGGTATTTTAATGCGGGTCTTTTAACTGTCTATATGATGTAAATTGTTTACCTCCTCCGAGTCCGTGTTTGTGTATCTGTATGTATGTTCTGTATGTACGCCTATGTGTTTTATATATTTTCTGTGTTTTATATGCCCCATTGTACGCCGCCCCGAGTCCTACTTGGAAAGGGAGCGGCTAATAAATTCAAACTTATTATTATTATTATTATTATTATTATGATGACAATATGGGGGATCCCATTCAGGGTGGGATAAAACTTTATTTCCACTTTTGAAGCAGAGGCGAGGACACACTTCCTGGCCCCAAACAGAAACCCACTTTCCCCACCGAATGGAAATCTCTGGAGTAAATGTGGACCCACCAGGTCGCACCGTCTGTGGGAATAGGCAGCCCTTCGGATTAGCCCCAAAACTGTATTGCTGCATTGTAGGTCCTAAGAGACGTCTCTTGTAGGCGCATCTTGCAATGTGTTTGCAGGAGTTGGGGCTCATTCTCACACACACCACATACACGCACCAATAGCCACAGCTATTCCAGTTCAAAACCACCTTGTGACACAAGGCTTCCGATTCCCAGTTTAGGCAGGTGGAACCAGAGTAAAAAAAAACCAGCAACTTGTGAAGTTCAACATGGAGATAGCCCCTTCAACCCCATTTTCTAGAGTCAGAGAGGCTGTATTCACACGTCAACCAGTTTTGTTGCAAACCTAATCCTTGCATTCATGTATAATATTCATTTGGACGAGTTTTAATGTTGGTTAGTTTCTGGCTTATCGCATAGCATGAATCCAGCCCAGTTTTGCTGTATTGTGCAACCCTTCAGAATGGATTTCTTGAGCAACAAGTTAAACCTGCAAGCAACAGCAATTGGAGTTTTCCTTTTGTTTGTACCGAGTTACAATGGAGGGGGGGGGAGAAATGATATTGGAGTAAGGGGAGACTTGGGAGAAAAATTGCTGTTGCTCTCTGGAACATTGCATGATGTGTTACAGAATTGGCTACATATTCCCTGTTCATAAACATAATTAACTGCTATTTATCATTCCACCTTCAAGGAATATGGTTTCATTTGGGTTTCATTGTGCATACAAGAATTTGCAATGTCGTAAGTCAGTCTTTTTCAAACTTGACAACTTTATGAGGTGTATTTCAGCTTTCAGAATTCCCTGGCCAGCATTTTTAAAGTCTCTCTCTCCCTCTCCCTCCATTCCCCCCTCTGTGTGTGTGTGTGTGTGTAAATATCACAGTATTTCACAGAAGTAAGTACACCCCCTCACATTTTGTAAATATTTAAGTATATCTTTTCATGTGACAACACTGAAGACACTTGTGAAGACACTTGGCTACAATGCATAGTAGTGAGTATTCAGCTTGTATAACAGTGTAAATGAGCTGTCCCCTCAAAATAAGGCAACACACAGCCAAAATAAGGCAACACACATCTAAACTGCTGGCAACAAAAGTGAGTACACCCCTAAGTGATCATGCATACTCACTACTTTACATTGTAGCCAAGTGTCATTTCTTCAGTGTTGTGACATGAACAGAATGTGAGGGGGTGTACTGACTTCTGTGATATATTGATTAAACTTTCTCAAGTTTAATCTCCAAGCAGTCCTGCCAGGTAGGAATAACTGAAGGGTAAAAACAACAAAGGATATACTCCATTGGCTCCAGAGTTTAGGGTTAGGCCTGTTTAACACCTCTGTCCAGTTTTCCCCAACCAGGTGCCCTCCAGGTAGCACATCTGGATGGATCCAGGTTGGGGGAGGTTACACACCCTCCCTAACATGGCGTAACTTCTTCCAGTGAGAAGCATGAGTCAGGAACATCCAAGTTCTAATCTAGAGGGGCATGTATTTTGCATCCTAAGCGTTTGGTCATTCTACAGGAGGGTTTAAAAACTTTTTTAGGCTGTGCAAAAAAAAAAACCTTCAAGAGACAAAGCTCTACTCATAGTAGTAAAGCAGCTTTCTTCAAGTGAATCCTTGTTGTTTCTGCCCTTGGTCTCTCCTGGAACCGGACAAGTTCTCTCACACAACCCCGATGACCCACAAAATACAGTTTGTAAACATCCTGGGCTGGGGTGGGCAGTTCACGGCTCCTTTATGTCTAGGGCAGGCGTGTCCAAACTTGGGAACTTTAAGACTTGTGGACTTCAATTCCCAGAATTCCAAAGCCAGCATGGGAGTTGAAGTCCACAAGTCTTAAAGTTCCCAAGTTTGGACACCCCTGGTCTAGGGAGATTCTCAGTCATCCAGGTCATAGTTGTCTGAAAGTTGCTTTTTCAAAAGGCAAGTGGGCTGTTCTTTTTTACCCTGAAGAAGAGGAGGAGGAAGATGTTTCGCTTCTCATCCAGGAAGCTTCACCAGTTCTGTTTGGAGCCAGTCACAACCGACGGAGCTTCCTGGGTGAGAAGTGAAACTTCTCAAGGAAATACATTCCAGCTGCCTTGGGGTGGGGGGAATACAACTCCTTTACAACATGTGGACTTCAAGTCCCAAAATCAGTGGAACAGAAGTTGCCTCTGGAAGTTGTGAATGCCCCAGCACTGGAAGTCTTTAAGAAGATGTTGGATAGCCATTTGTCTGAAACGGTATAGGGTTTCCTGCCTAGGCAGGGGGTTGGACTAGAAGACCTCCAAGGCCCCTTCCAACTCTGCTATTGTATTGTATTGTATAAAATTCCTGAGCCAGCCATTCTGGGAGTTGAAGTCCACAGGTTGTAAAGGGGCAGTAGTTACCCACCCTTGCCCTGGACTAACTCTCCAGGTTTCCCCCCCAGAATTCCCTTACAAAGGTCAGCCTGGAGGAGATCCAGGTCTTTCTCCAAAGCAGAGAGATTCCCAAAGGTGCTTTTTCAAGAGGCAACTGGACTTTCTGGTTTTTCTGTGAAGATGCTTTGCTTCTTATCCAAGAAGCTTCTTCAGCTTCTTCTTCAGTTAAGTGAATCACTGCAAATGTTAAGTTCATAACATGGTCGTTAAGTGAATCTGGCTTCCCCCCTTGATTTTGCGTGTCAGAAGGTCACAAAACGAGATCACGTGACGCAGGGACACAGCAACCGTCATAAATAGGAGACAGTTGCTCAGTGTCTGAATTTTGATCACCTGGCCATAGGGATGCTGCAACAGCCGTGTGAAAAGCAGTCATGAGTAACTTTTTCCCGTGCCGTTACAACTTTGAATGGTCACGAAATGAACTGTTGTAAATTGAGGACTATCTGTACAGTTGCTTGGTTTTAAAGGAGTGACATTTCTAATTCTCGGGCTCACCAGACTGGAGGAGTCTTCTTTTTCTGCAAAAGGTCCCAAGATCTCTTGGAAATTCTGATGCTGCTGTCCTGATTCTTCACCCCATCGCAGGCGCAGCCTATAATCTTTGCAGACACACTCTCTGTTTCAGCTCAGCTGGCTGTTTTTTTTATAGCCTCCATAACATCTCATTACAAACTCTGCACTGTCAACAAACGTGGTGACACCAGGCCTGACTTAATAAGGAAGCAACAGCTTGGAAGCGTCTGACCTTGGAAAGCAGGGCTGAAAAGGGCCCTCTGGTTGCCCACAGACAGGAATACAGAGAGACGGACTTTAAAATAACCTGACATGCAAATTTTGGATCTTGCGTGGTTTGGGAGTTGTTTCTCTTGGTGGAATGGTGTGTTTAAGTCAGGGGTGTCCAAACTTGGGAACTTTAAGACTTGTGGACTTCAACTCCCAGAATTCCCCAGCCAGCTGGCTGGGGAATTCTGGGAGTTGAAGTCCACAAGTCTTAAAGTTCCCAAGTTTGGACACCCCTGGTTTAAGTGTTCTCTCTGTGTGTGTCTGTATGTTTAAAAATCTCGCATTTGGATGGAAACTCAAATCTAACCAAATTGGGTCCCAAATTGCAGAGAAGTATCAAGTCACTTTACTGGGACTAAATTATCTTGAACCCTGAAAAAATACAGTACTCGTAATATAAATTTCTAATTCTTATTTCTAACCAGATCTGCTTTACCATGGTTTTGCAAGGAACCACAATTGATTAGGTTCACCCAGTAGGGTTACAAAACCCAACGTTTAATGCAATGTGCAAAAATAAATAAGATGTGCGCCTTGTACTAAGATGTAACTTGCTTAACCATGAATGCTGAGTCAGTTGCAACAGGTGCAATTCCCACATGCACTAATTGTGTACAGCTAAAACCAAACAAATGCTTAATGGGACAGTAAATAATAAAATCACAGGGCTGGAAGGGACCTTGGAGATCTTCTAGTCCAACCCCTTGCCTAAGGCACTTATACGTGACTAGCCAAATGACCGTGGAATCTTTTCCTCCAAGAACAAAATGTTTGATTTTTATCCCAGATTCTTCCTCAGTATTTATTATATGTATGTGTAAATGTAGAGTGAAATGAGGGGATTGAAACAGGTTTTGGCAAGATAGTTTAATAGCAATCTTCACTGTTCAAAAAACACATAATTTTGATTAACAACCATTCATTTAACAAGGTTGCAACAGCAATGAAAAAAACTTGACAACCACTCCTCACCCTTATGGTCACATGATCAAAATTCAGTAGCTTGGCAACTGGCATGTACTTATGACGGTTGCATTGTCCTGGGCCACATGATCGCCATTTGCAACCTTCCCAGCAGGCGTTTGATGAGCAAAGAGGGGAGGGGGGTTGATTCCCTTAACAAAACCAGTAATTTGTTTAAAAATCATTGGTAAAAAAGTTCACAAAATTGGGCATGTTTCCCTTAACAACCTCCTTGCCTAGCAATGGAATAATGGTCCCAATTGTCAGAAGTCCCTGTAAGGCAGGGGTGTCCAAACTTGGGAACTTTAAGACTTGTGGACTTCAACTCCCAGAATTCCCCAGCCACTGGGAGTTGAAGTCCACAAGTCTTAAAGTTCCCAAGTTTGGACACCCCTGCTGTAAGGACTCCCTGCAAGTAGCTTTCCTGCAGTTAATGCCAGTGAAATTCAAATTTGAATTGGTGGCTTTCGGGGAGGTGCTGCAAAACGTGTTTCTCAACCTCTCAACTTTTTAAGATGTGTGGATTTTTGACTCCCATAATTCCCCAGTCATGCCAGCTAGGGAATTCTGGGAATCAGACTCTACACCACTTCAGTTTGCTAAGAGTTGCAGACAAGCACTGTCTGGAGGGGTTCTTGATCGGGTCATTCTTGAAATGTTCCCTCCTTGGTCGGACAGACTTAATTGATCTGTTAAAGTGAGAGAAATCACTTTCTTTTTCTTTCTTTTCTCCCCCAAATTACTTGCTTAGGGATTATTCTTTATGCTATTTATGTTGTTTGCATTTTTTGTCATGGATTGCACCAGTGAGGCTAAAATCAATTTCGTTGTATACATGATGTACAACAGTGTTTCTCAAACTTGGCGACTTTAAGTCCTGTGGACTTCAACTCCCAGAATTCCCCAGCGCTGGCTGGGGGATTCTGGGAGTTGAAGTCCACAGGACTTAAAGTCGCCAAGTTTGAGAAACACTGATGTACAATGACAATAAAGGCTATACTACACTAAATAGGTATTTAGTATATATTTAGGATGCGGTGGCTCAGTGGTTAAGATACTGAGCTTGTCGATCAGAAAGGTCAGCAGTTCGGCGGTTCGAATCCCTAGCGCCACATAACAGAGTGAGCTTCTGTTACTTGTCCCAGCTCCTGCCAATCTAGCAGTTCGAAAGCACGTAAAAAATGCAAGTAGAAAAATAGGGATCACCTTTGGTGGGAAGGGAACAGCGTTCTGTGCACCTTTGGTGTTTAGTCATGCCGGCCACATGACCACGGAGACGTCTTCGGACAGCGCTGGCTCTTCAGCTTTTAAACGGTGATGAGCACCCCCCCCCCTAGAGTCAGGAGTGACTATGTATGAGGAATCTTTACCTTTTTATACTAAATTGTTAGTGTAGTTCTTAGATAGGAGACGTGAGGTGAGCATGCTTGGATAATCAAAAGAATAAAGAAACACCCATTTCAAATTGATTCTGTGTGGTATTGTAGGAAGTTATCACCTAGCCCTCTCCCAGAAAAATGAAATATCCTAGGAAATATTGATAAGGCAGAATATTATATTTTCCTGGATGTGAAAAAGGGAGAAACACATTTTAAACACTAAATTCCTACAGCTTCCTGCCCATCCCCACTTTGTCAATGGGCCATTAAGAAGGCCAAGCTAGTCCACTTTACATAATAAAGAGTTCTCCTCTTCAGCTGTGATGGGATTAAGGCAGGATAATAAGCCTTTACTCAACTGACCACATGGCATCTGAACTCAATCAAACCTGGATTCAAAACAGCCTAGAGGGTTGCCCTTGCAAGGGCCCATGGGAGTCTGGCAACCAATCAGAATACATTTCTTACACAGGAACAGGAAACAGCTAGGTGGGGCAGAACAGATTATAAAAATCCCTGCAAGCCCTTCTTCAGTCCTTCTCTTCCCTTCTCTTCCCTTCTCCACCAACATTGAAGCATGTGATCACCTTTGCTGTTCAGGGCTCAGGCCATGTGGTCCTGTCCACCATTAAAACCATCTTTCCAAGCAGCTTCCAAGTCTCCAGTGTCTTTTTCCCCACTTGGAGCCGAACCCAGAAGGACATTTCTCCCAACAGTTGCATTAAAAAGTGTGTTTGTGTGTGTGTGGAGAGAGAGAGAGAGAGAGAGAGAGGGAAGACATCTGTATATAAAGGAGATGGTTTGAAAAAGGGAAATTTTTCCTAGCTCATTTCTTCTCAACCTTGGCCATTTTAAGGCTTTGTGGACTTCAACCCCCAGAATTCTGGGAGCTGAAGTCCACACATCTTCAACTGACAAAATTGAAAACCACGGTGACCTAGCTTATTTAACTATCTTTTTTTTTTGCACTTTTGAAACTTGACCCCCTATTTCGCCCTTCGCAGAAGCCGCCTTGAGCTCTCGTAGAAAAAGCGGAATATAAATCCTGCAAGTTAAAAAAAAAAATCCCTCCGGCGCGCCAAGAGTTAACATTCGCCTCTTCCCCCCCCCACCCGGCCAAAGTCCGAGAAGCTGAGCCACGCCCCCCGGGTTGATTAACTTGTTCAGGGTAGCAAAAGTTCAGGCTCCGGGAGCTCCGATTGGCCTTCGGAAGGAGACCGCCCCTCCCCTCGGGTGTGCTGATTGGCTTGGGAGTTCCAGTAGACTCCTCCTCGCGGAGAAGGCGGATTGCTCCTGAATGAAAGAAAGGCACCCTGGCGCCCCGCCCCCAGTGATTGCGCAACCAGCCGCCGGGCTTTTGAATGGAGGCGCAGCCGCGGCTGGCGGGACTTACTCGCGAGTAGCTACGCTGGGCTTCCAAGCCTGGCTGGGCTGCTGAGCGACCGTGCAAGAGTGGAGGGAGAGTTGGGTTTGGCGGCTCGCCTCCGATAAAGCAGGGGTCTCCAACCTTGGCAACTTTAAGCCTGAGGACTTCAACTCCCAGAATTCCCCAGCCAGCAAAGCTGGCTGGGGAATTCTGGAAGTTGAAGTCCTCCAGGCTTAAAGTTGCCAAGGTTGGAGACCCTTGCCCCAAAGTGACACCCCCAAAGGAGGATTATGAATGCCCTTTCCTCCAGACAACCCAGGCCCCTGTGGCTGTTGGCTCCCGAAAGGCGGAGAGGTTAGAGTCTCTGAGCATGTATAAAAGCGCTTAGACTGTGGTGTTTCTCTGTTTCATCTATGTGGGCATAGGTATAATTTTCTACTTATTCATTTTATCCTGCTTATGTAGTGTATATTGGAGGCGGTGACCCTTGGAGAGCTGCATGCAACAAAATTTCATTTTAATGTATGCCGATTAGTGAGCATTCGAAGTGGCAATAACGTTATTCTATCATCTATCTAGAGAACAGATCTCCAACAGGATCAACTAAAGAAAAACACACACACACACAGATGAAGAACACAATTGCAGGAATTGGGTATGGCCAAGTCTAGTGAAAAGATGGAGGAGGGGAGACATGAAAGCCATCTTTCAATATTTGAGGGGCTGCCCCAAAGAAGAGGGGGCCAACTTTATACACCTGAAGGCAGGACAAGGAACAATGGATGGAAACTAATCGAGGAAAGAAGCAGCCTGGAATGAAGGAGAAACTTCCTAACATTTAAAACATAGATATAGATTAGAACAATCAACTAGTGCAGTGGCCACCGTTTGTGAGAAAATTTTGGTGGTCCGCAGAAAAATGATTTGCATTTTTTATCATGGCAATAAATATTGTTTATCTTTTTAAAAAATCATATTGGTGGTCCGCGGGATTTAAAATTATGAATTTAGTGGTCCCTGAGGTCTGAAAGGTTGGTGACTCCTGAACTAGTGGAACAGCTTCCCTCCAGAACTTGTGGTGCTCCATCCCTGGAGGCTTTTAAGAAGGAACTGGACAGCCACTTGTCTGGAATGGCATACGTCTTCACCTTGAGCAGGGGGCTGGACTAGAAGACCTCTAAGGTCCCCTCCAACTCTCATTCCATTAAAAGCGAAAGCCACTGACTCATTTTTGCAAGTCAGTGACCACAAAGATACACCTGTCCCAGGCAGATTCATCTCCAACTGTTTCCCAGCTATGCCCCCACCACAGCTGCAATTGAGTTCATCCATCCATCTCTCTCTTTTCCCTTCTACCTTTCCTTACTCTTCATGAGCTGTCTGCTAGGGTGGGTGGTGCGGTTGCAGCCTTGGGCAAACTCTCCGAACGGTCTGAGGATCATAACTTCTCCCTGCATCCTGTAACCTAGAATAGTGTTTCTGAAGGTCAGTGAATTTAAGTCTTGTGGACTTCAGTTTCCAGAATTCCCCTGCCAGCATGCTGTGCACCGAAGGTTGCAGAGATTGAGAATCTCTGCATATTTTCCAGTGCAAGGATTACCTGTATATTCCCCTAGGGGCAACTTCCAGGCACTCTTCAAGGGTGGCCTGTATAAAACACTGTTGCAGGAGTCAAGATGCTACTATTTGAAAAGTCACAAAAACAGCTTAATACTCTAGTCACTGGGAACCTGGCGGCATGTAAATTTAATAAATTATTAAATCAGAATCAGAATAGAGTTGGAAAGGACCTTGCAGGAGACCCTATACCATTTAACATATAATATATATTTTATTAAACAATTTTAAAAAAAGACAAAAAAGCCGCCCCTTATTTCAGTTTCTTTGTCTATACATATGATACTATTATATACAGTCCTTAATTTACAATCCTTCATTCCATTTACACACGTTTGTTCACCTCTACCTATACATTGTTAATTTCTAACTCCTGTGTCTTCTTCATTTAGTCTTTCCTTACACCTGTCCTGTTCCATTTGTACCATTCGTTCCATCCCATATAATATTCTGTTTCCTCCTTCTCTTTTATTTCCTTTGTAAATTTGTCCATCTCTGCACACTCTAACGCTTTCATTATAACATTCCCCTCTGTTGGTATATTATTGTTCTTCCAATTTTGTGCATGTTATTCTCACTGCCGTTATGTATAATTAAATATTGTGGGGGTTTTTTGTCATAATTCCTTGTAGGTATTCCCAATAGAAATAATTCCAGTTTCATATCTATTTGCCGTTTACTAAATAGACTGTCCACCGTTTCTAGCAGGTGGCTGTCCAGTTTCTTCTTGAAAGCCTCCAGTGATGAAGCACCCACAACTTCTGGTGGCAAGCTGTTCCACTGGTTAATTGTCCTCACTGTTAGGAAGTTTCTCCTTAATTCCAAGTTGCTTCCCTCCTTGATTAGTTTCCTTTTATTGCTTCGTGTGTTGCCTTCTTCAGGTGCTTTGGAGAATAGCTTGACCTCCTCTTCGTGGCAGCCCCTCAAATACTGGAATCCTGCTATCATGTCACCCCTAGACCTTCTTTTCTCTAGACTGGCCAAATCCAATTATCAGTCAACCAAATTTTAGACTGGCTTTGGCACTTCTGTCTACTTGTGAGGTCCTTCCCAAGAACCTGGAATAAGCAGATGTGGTTTGATGGGGTTCTTGTCACAGGCTGCAAGATGTTCCAAGTAAAATTGCCTTTTGTAATTGACTGCCGGTGATTTTGTCAATGCCACTGATATTCAAATGGTGTTTCCGATATTTTGAAATAGCATCCGAGATGCTTCTTATTGCTGGCTTTTTTTTTTCTTTTGCCACAGTCCACATCTTTTTTGTAGGTCTTTGTATTTTGTGGTTTTTATCCAGTTCTTTCTCTTTTCTTTTGCTGTCTCCGGGTACTGCCAGGTCCCCTCTCCAGCCATTTTTTTATCTTTCTTATCAAATTTTTATTATTGTTATGACTAGCAGAGCCATTAAGCCCCATGTAAAATTATATGAGAGCTTAGCAGAAGCAGAGTGCTTACTCCATAAATCAAAGAAAGTAAATCCACAAAGGTAAAGTTAATGAAATTAATTTTTTTTTAAAAAAAGAATCCATATGAGCAAATAAGTCATGCTTGGACTAACCGTTGCTGTGTTTTCACTGGAGCCAGGTAGAATTTTGATTGTTGTATTGACAATAGCGCAATTGATGCCTGACAGAAGATTAGTCTAAAAATCTTCAGTTCTTGAGAGTTTCTGCAAGGTAACACAAGGGCAGTCCTGCCTCAGAACTGGCTTGTTTTCTTTTGTTGATTAAATATCTTTCGCTCGGGATCTGGAAAAGTCAGAAATGCAATTGCTATGGAGTGATCCGAGTCCCAGCCTTTAAAAAAAATCTGTTGCCCACCCTTGCCCCGGATCAACATGTGCTCGTTGCACGTGTGCAAATAACGCATGCATGTTGCACGTATGTGTCATCATCCTTGTTTAACGACACTATAACCCAGTGGTGAAATTCAATTTTTTTTACTACCCGTTCTGTGGGCGTGGCTTGGTGGGCGTGGCAGAGGAAGGATGCTGCAAAATCCCCATTCCCTCCCCACTCGGGGGCCAGCCAGAGGTGGTATTTGCCGGTTCTCAGAACTACTCACAATTTCCACTACTGGTTCTCCAGAACCTGTCAGAACCTGCTGAATTTCACCCCTGCTATAATTCCTTGCGGGGTGGAATCTGGCCAACTGAATGAAGCTGAGTGTTTACTGGCCTGATGCCCTTCCTGTTGCCAATGTGGAGTTTTGTTCAGCAGATACTTTCTCATTGTTCCCAGAGAGAGAAATATCAGCCTCTACCTAGGATCAAACTCACAGCCTCCTGATTGTGAGGGGAGAGCTCCAGCTCTAGGCCACTGCACCACTCCCTGTTGCAAGCGTGTGTGATGCATATAAAAAAGGGCGGAGTTCAACTATGGATCACAGCTTCTGACAAGCCAAGTCAAGAACTGCAGTGAATCGCTTAACAACCATGGCATAAAAAGTCACGAAAATGGGTGCATCTCACTTAACATGCACCTTGCTTTGCTTAGCAAAGGAGATGCTGCTTCCAATTGCGGTCATAACTCGAAGACTATCTGTCATTAAACCTACACGTTGCACACCCAAGTGTGCTAGGCCTTCATCTCTTTTGGTGTAAGTGTGTGAAGCAAATGCAGCGAATGCAGAGGTGAGTTCCGGTTGCTGCTACGAAAAAAAAAAAAGCCTTCTGCACATGCGCAGAAGCAAAAAACAAGATAGGTGCCGCCAAGAGAACCGGTTTGGGGGCGTGGCACACCAAGTTACTACCTATTCGGCTGAACCGGTCCGAACTGGTAGGAATCCACCTCTGAGCAAATGTAGTGAAATGATCAAGCAGCTTCTTCGGGAAACGGAGCTCACGTTTGAGGTATAAAGAGTAAAAATGCCCCTAAGTCAGATTTATCTCATGGTGACTTCATGGATCTAACAGGACAGTTTGCTTTACAAACATATAGAAGTAGATTGGATTACAGATTAACAGAGTTGGAAGGGACCTTGAAGGTCATCTAGTCCAACCTAAGCAGGAGACCCTACACCATTTCTGACAAATGGCAGGCAAGCCTCTTGAAAGTCTCCAGGGATGAAGCTCCCACAACTTCCGAAGGCAACTTCTGTTCCATTGGTTTGTTGTTCTCATTGTCAGAAAATTCCTCCTTATCTCCAGGTTGAATCTCTCCTTGGTCAGTTTCCATCCATCATTCCTTATCTGGCCTTCAGGTGCTTTGGAGAACAGCTTCACCCTCTCCTCTCTGTGGGAGCCCCTCAGATATTGGAAGATGCTATCCTGTCTCCCCTGGTCCTTCTCTTCACTAGACTAGCCAGGTCCAGTTCCTGCAACCGTTCATCATGTGTTTTAGCCTCCAATCCCCTAATCATCCTGGTTGCTCTTCTCTGCACTTTTTCTAGAGTCTCCACATCTTTTTTATAGTGCGATGACCAAAACTGAATGCTCTGCCTTCTTCTTAGAGCAATGAACCATGTATTATATTTTCCTTCCTGGTGGTCTCCTATCCATGTATTCAACCGGGCCTGTCCTGGCTTAAGCTTCTGAGACTAAATAAGTGATCCACTTCACCTGCTAATACTTGTTGAATGACAGAAACATCAGACAGTTAATATAATCATAAAAGTAACCCTCCATGGTAAATTATCAGAAGGGAGCCCACCCCTCTGCATTTGCCATTTGAAACCTTCCAGGTGGGCTGGAAGACACCCCTGCTGGTCATGTTTCAGAGTGCCTAGAAGAGTCTTAATGGTCCTCATCCCCACTCAGCCATCAAAACTTTTTAACCTGTCACTCCCAGCCCAAACTGCACTGCAGGATTGTTGGAGGAAGGAGTCCCATTTCACTGTCTTGATGTCCTGGAGGAAAAATGGGATATAATAAACCTCATTTTATAGACCACATTTAAAGATGTTTAAATGTCTTTAAATATCTTTAAAAGTGATATAGACATCACATTTAGATATCCTTAAACATTACATCTAAAGATATCTGAAAAGGGTGGCTCAGTGGTTAAGACGCTGAGCTTGTCGGTCAGAAAGGTCGGCAGTTCGGCGGTTCAAATCCCTGGCGCCGCATAACGGAGTGAGCTCCCGTGACTTGGCCCAGCTTCTGCCAACCCAGCAGTTCGAAAGCACGCAAAAAATGCAAGTAGAAAAATAGGAACCACCTTTGGTGGGAAGGGAACAGCGCTCCGTTTGCCTGTGGCGTTGAGTCATGCCGGCCACATGACCACGGAGATGTCTTCGGACAGCGCTGGCTCTTCGGCTTTGAAACGGAGATGAGCACTGCCCCCTAGAGTCAGGAACGACTAGTACATCTGTGCAAGGGGACCTTTACCTTTTAAAGATGTCTGATCACTGCTGCATTACCACCTCTCTCCACTAGGCGGTAGATGAGGAATTTATCCTCAAAATCCTTGGAATCCTGCAACTGTTAAAATCCCAGGTATTTTACGCCATTCGGTTCTGTAACTGATAATAAAATGCAATAAAACCCACGGTGGCATCTCAGAATGGAACCCCGTATATTGGAAAGGACACACTGCATTTTTTCTAAAAATCGTATCGTTTCTTGAGAAAAAGAACACACCAGTACGGGGTTCTCTTTTCATGGGCACCAAAGGATGTGCCAGCTTTTGCCTCCTGCAGAAGCCTTCGGCAGGCTTGAGGAGCAAAGAACAAGGGAGTCAAAGAATCCAGAAGAGCCAGCATCTGCCCAGGTGTTTCGGCCAGGCGACTGCAGCTCAGAAGCAGCCATCAGGTAGGGGTGAACTGGCAAAGTCTTCCTTTCAAGCGCTTCACTTCCCAAGTTGGATGGGCATCTCGGATGGTATGGCCGGGTGGCAACCTCTGGGCTCGGGAGGTAAGCAGGGTCAGGACTCAGATGGAAAATGTAAGGACCAAAAGTTCATTTGAGAATTGTTTTAAAAAATCACCCCAAAAGGCAAGTGTCAAATGGCTTGTTGGAAGAAATGTCCTTCTGGGTTCAGTTCTAAGTGGGCAAAAAGACACTAGAAACACGGAAGCTGCTTGGAAAGATGGTTTAATGGTGGACAGGACCACATGGCTTGAGCTCCTGAACAGAAAAGGGAGATCAGATGCTTCCAGATGTTGGGTGAAGAGAGAAAAGAGGGGAAAAAGGGACTTGCTAGGTTTTTAATACTCTGTTCGGCCCCACTTCTCCGTTTCCTGTTCCCGTGTAAGAAATGTATTCTAAATGGTTGTCAGACTCCCATGGGGCCATGCAGGGGCAACTCCTAGGCTGTATTTTGAGTCCAGGTTTGGTTGAGTTCCCAGATGCCATGTGGTGAGTTTCTGTAGAAAGCTAATCTTATCTTTGCTATGTAGAGTAAACTAGCTCAGGGCCCCTAATGGCCCATTGATAAAGGTGGGGGCTATTAGGTGTGAGGTCTGTTTCCTGCCTAAAAACATGCTTCTTCATTTCTGATCCAGGGAACTATAATATTCTGCCTTTTCAATATTTCCCAGGATATTTCATTTTTCTAGGAGAGGGGGGGGGGGTGCTAACTTCCTACAGGCTTATGGACGGTTGCCAAAAAATCTCCAATGATACCACTGGGACTCTTAACTCAGCTGGGCCAGTCTGGACCTTCACTGTCACAACAAATGGTGGCACCATGCTCATCCTAATTTTGGAAAACTAGACAAATCGGGACAGGAGACCACCAAGAAATCATAAGGGTTTTTTTTCTGTTCAATCATATCTGATATTCAGACTGCCTGGACAAGACTCTGCAGTTTTCTTAGCAAGCTTTTTTGATTTACCGTTGCTTCTTTCTTAGGACCGAGAAAGAATGACTGGCCCAGGTTCACCCAACTGGCTGTGACTGTCAGGACTAGAACTCACGGTCTCCTAGTTTCTAGCCCAGTGCCTTAGCCACCATACCAAACTGCATCTTGGTTTATAGTGAGACTAGGACATTTAAAATAAAATCCCAGAAGAAGACAATAATTGCAAAGCATGGTACTGAACATGTTTTGTCCAATGAGTGGGATGAGATTTCATTGTGTAGTGCAGGGGTGTCCAAACTTGGGAACTTTAAGACTTGTGGACTTCAACTCCCAGAATTCCCCAGCCAGCTGGCTGGGGAATTCTGGGAGTTGAAGTCCACAAGTCTTAAAGTTCCCAAGTTTGGACACCCCTGGTGTAGTGTATACGGAGCAGATTCTGCTAGGAGCTAATTTCTGTCACATGCGGAATGCTCCTCTTCCCTCCTCTGGCACCTTCCCTCCTTTGCTGACTGGTCGTATGGATATCTTGGCTGCCAGCTTGGGGGGGGGGGGTGTCTTGATTTCGGAGGAATTTTAACTGGAGGAATTTGCTTGGGGATATGTGACTAATGTATGTTGTCACTGGAGGTCACCTCTCTTACTTTTTTATTTATTTCTGTCCGTCTTTATTTTTGCAGATAGCTCAAGGCAGAAAACATATCCACAACGCACATTTCTTCTCCTATTTTCCCCAGTACAACAACCCTGTGAGGTGGGCTGAGAGGGGGGGAGGGAAGGGGGAGAAAGAGGGAGGGAGGGAAGGAGAAAGAGAGAGAAAGAGAAAGAGAGAGAGAGAGAGCTTTCATACTTAAGGTAGGACTTGAATTCACCATTTCTGAGCTTCTAGCCTCTAGCCTTAACCACTAAATCTGTGATAATGAACCTATGGCACAGGTGCCCGAAGTGGCATGTGGAGCCATGTTGCTTGGCACACGCGGCATCGCCCATTCCTCTCCCAGGTTTCTGGCGCACATGTGTGCACGATGATCAACTGGCCTTAGTGCATACGGCCGTGCTGGAAACTGGAAGAGCTGGCCTTCCATTTTCCGGCATAAGCATGCGCGCTGGTCAGCTGATTGTCATGGGCGCATGTGCACCAGTAACTAGAAGACTAACTATTTTAAGATGGGGGGAGGGGAGGGGGCAAAGTATTTGGTATAATATTTGAAAGTGAATTTTGGTGGGGGGGTTGGGGGGGTATAGCATTTGTATGAGATTTATATTGTATGGCGGGGGGGTGAAAAGGGGGAAAATCTGTTTGTACAAAACTCTTTTAATTAAAAAACAAAAAAAAGACTAGCTGGCCGGTGTGCATGCACCCGCCAAAAACCGGAAGTTCATTTCCCGGCACACACATGCCCCCTGGGCAGCTCCTCTTCTGGGTCGCAGCGCAGGCAAGCGTGAGAATCACCCTCGCTCGCTCCCTTTTCGGCACTCGGCTGAAAAGCTTCGCCATCACTGCACTAGACCAAACTGGCTGTCTTGTGTATTATATTCAATGGTGCTTACATGGCAACACTGCAAGCAGTAGGATTTCTCTGTGGTCTCCTATCCCCCCGAGGCTAATTCTATAGAACTCTCTCTGTACTATTTACTATTTAGCCGTACCCTTCTGGGATTCGAACCCGGGCTACTTGCATACTAGATAGATGTATTAACCTCTAAGCCAGGAGGGCATGGCTAGCTGATGAGAGCCAAATAGCTTGAAATAGATCTACACTAGTCTCCCTAGATCTACACTAAAGTTCTTTGTCAGTAAACATAAATTTAACACAAAATAGTATGTTGCAAACGCAACTGCCTGTGGATTGGGGCTGAAAGGCCAAAATGGAAGCAGTATGCTCCATCCCATAATTGGGTACACCAGGTTGCCCTGATTAAAAAAAAACTTAAAAAGAACGTGAGAACAATAAACCTGTGGAACTGCTTGCCTCTGGAAGTTGTGAGTGCTCCATTTCTGGAGATTTTCAAGAAGAGCTCGGATAACCATTTGTCTGGAATGCTATGGGGTCTCCTGCTTCAGCAGGGGATTGGAATAGAAGACCCCCAGGGTCCCTCCCAACTCTGTTATTCTATGTTCCGTAATATTTTAGCACCCAAAGCAAATAGCGCATTGCTCAGAGGACAATCTGCCTTTTGTGGTACTCCGAGCCTAAGCACGCTGTAATTAGGATAGGAAACTCCGCCCCCCGCCCCTTCCGAGTAAAACTGTGTGGCCCACTTCCCAGCTCTCCAACTCCCCATGGCCCCATTGTCTTATAGTTTTAACCTCTGGCAGGAGCGACAAAACACATTGGTCTTTTGTGGTGGCACTCGTGCCCTTCATAACAGTGTCATTCATAAGATTTTCACTTTAAAAGAATTAGCAGCATCCCGCCAACTTCATTTCTTCTTCTATCTCTGAAAAGGGAAGAGGGCAAAAGATTGCAATGGATGTTCTCTTACCTGTCTCCAGGTGCAATAGCTCTGGCTGAGGACCAGCTTCCCTGGAGCAGAAGTTGCCTGTGGAAGTGGTGGGAGCTTCATCTCTGGAGGCTTTCAAGAATAGACTGGACTGCCCTCGGGTCAGAAACGATGTAGGGCACCGAGTGCTGAAAAGATCACATGGAAACATCATGTGCGTGTGCTCGTCAGGGCCACACTGTGGAAAAGCCAAACTTCTGAGTTCTAGCACGCATCTGCGCCCTATGATCAGCTGGCCAGCGTCCATGCGCAGGCTGGTTTTCGGCACTGCCACCCGCCTGAAGGGATCATGCTCTGAAAAAGTTGATGTTCTGGATTCTGGTGCACATGAGCACCCGACAATCAGCTAGCGGGCGTGCATGTGCACATCTGCGTGTATGTGAAGGACAACTGATTGCCATGTGCGCATGTGCGCCAGAAACACAGAAGACAAACAGGCAAGGCCATGCGTGCCAGGCGACATGGCTTTGCGTGCCACTTTGGACACGTGTGCCATAGGTTCGCCATCATGGGTGTAGGGTCTTTCCTGCTTGGGTGGTTGGACTAGATGACCTTCAAGATCCCTTCCAACTCTATTAATCTGTTAATCAGTATAATGCTCCAGGGATTGCGTGCATTCTTCTCATGGAGATGCGCAAGAATTGTAGAATTACAGGTAGTCCTCAATTTACGACTACAGTGGAGGCCAAAATTTCTGTTGCCAAGTGAAACATTTGTTAAGTGAATTTTGCCCCATTTTATAACCTTTCTTGCCACAGTTGTTAAGTGAATCACTGCAGTTGTTAAATGAGTAATACTATTGTTAAGCGACTCTAGCTTTCCCCATTGACTTTGTTTATCAGAAGGTCGCAAAAGCAATTGTCATAAATATGAGCCAGTTGGCAAGGCTCTGAATTTTGATCACATCACCATAGAGATAATGGTGTGAAAAACAGTCATAAGTAACTTTTTTCAGTGCTCTTTTTGAACAGTCACTAAATGAACTGTTGCAAGTCAAGGACTACCTGTATAGAAACATACAGTTGGAAGGACTCTAAGAGGTCATCTGGCTCAACCCCCTGGACAAGGCTTTACTTACCCCAATCCTTCTAGATGACTATCCTGCCACTCCATGCAATAAAAACTAATTCCCTAATTGATAGCTCTTTGCTTCACTAAATTCTTCTTAGCATTTAATCCAGTGTTGGTCAGACTTGGCCCCTTGAAAATGTGTGGACTTCAACTCCCAGAATTCCCCAACCTTGCTAGCTTGGAAATTCTGGGAGATGACATCTACACATTTCCAGTGACCAAAGTTGTGAAACGCTGGTCTTAATCTGTATCTCCATCCTTGGAAATTAGTCCCATGCATTCTGGTTAGAGCACTGAACCCGCACTCTCTCAACAGAGTTAGCTTTGGGGACATGGCTTCCACCAAACCTGGGAGCTCAGGCAAAGATGACCCCTACGGGGCCCCATGGGAGTCTGACAATAGCCAAGACATGTTTTTGTACAGGAACATATGAAGAACGGTGGCAGGAACTGGGTATGTCTAGCTTAAGAGAAAGAAGGACCAGGGGAGACATGATAACAGTGTTCCAATATCTCAGGGGTTGCCACAAAGAAGAGGGAGTCAAACTATTCTCCAAGGCACCTGAGGGTAGGATAAGAAGCAATGGGTGGAAACTAATCAAGGAGAGAAGCAACTTAGAACTGAGGAGAAATTTCCTGACAGTGAGAACAATGAATCAGTGGAACAGAAGTTGCCTCCAGAGGTTGTGAATGCCCCAACACTGGAAGTCTTTAAGAAGATGTTGGATAGCCATTTGCCTGAAACGGTATAGGGTTTCCTGCCTAGGCAGGGGGTTGGACTAGAAGACCTCCAAGGTCCCTTCCAACTCTGCTGTTGTATTGTAAAGCCCAAGAAAGGCAGGTATTCTGCCAGTTACGCGCTGGTTCGGGTGAACCGGTAGTGGTGGTGGTGTGAGGCTCTGCCCACCCATCCAGACGGCATCATGGACCTTCTGCGCATGCATGTCGGTAGCACCAGGAGTGAAATCCAGCAAGTTCTGACAGGTTCTGGAGAACCAGTAGCGGAAATTTTGAGTAGCTCGAAGAACCGGTAGCAGAAAAATTAGAATTTCACCCCTGGGTAGCGCGCTCTCACTACCCAATCGGCAGTGAAGAAAATATAAAAGCCCCTCACTCAACTCCATGTGGTCAGCTGCCCAAAATCACATGTGGCTGGGGCTTCTGCTTGACCATTAAACCATCTTTCCAATCAGGCTCCATGTTTCCAGGGTCTTCCTCCTAGCTTGGAACTGAACCAGATGGATATTTCTCCCAACAAGTCACAACTCTGGGTGACTTGAAACCCTGCCTGTTTTTTTTTAATGTGCCCCAAACAGTGACAGAAGTTCCCACGGGGGCCACAACGATGTGGTCAAAGCCCCGTCCTTTTTTCTTTTGCTTGTGTCTCACAGTTGTGACGGGCTTTTCTGACTCCCGTGGCCACAGCATTTGCCAGTCTCTAGCTCCATACTCTGCTCTCCGTCCCCCGTCTGCCTCTCTGCTTGTCTCTTCCCCATCTCAGCATTTGCCTTCCGTGGGCTGCCTGGAGACAGGCTGGGTTAGGCCCTCTGGCCCCCAGCCGCCGTCTCTGGTCCCCCCTGAGGTCATTTCCAAAAGTTGCTCCTCACAATGGAAGAGAACCGAGACTGGGGAGACCCACAGGAAGCCGAGACGAGATGGAAGAAGCAGATATTCCTTCACAAAAGAGCTCAGAAACCTTTCATGGCTTGCTTCTTCCTCACTGAACACTCCCTATTTTCAATTTCTTTTATGAACCAAGAATGGTCATTCAAAGCCCGAAGTGCTTTCCACCAGCTCCATTCAAGGCAGGCACCCAAGATCCAGGAAAGGAAACTGGCTCCCTGTGGCTGTTGTTTTTTTAAAAAAACGTTGAATTCTTTTAGCAAAGTCTGGTTGCAGAAACCAGAGAAACTTTAATGCAGGCATTACTCAGAAGGAGCAACCACGGCACTCGGAGAGACATTACGTCCCAAAAGGCTCAGGGTTGTTCTCTCGCCTTCTCCCTGCTCTGTCTACAGCAGTTTTTCAACCTTTAAGATAGGTGGACTTCAATTCCCAGAGTTCCCCAGCCAGCAGGTGTGACTTTCAACTCCCAGAATTCCCCAGCCAACACATGTGATCGTCAACTCCCAGAATTCCCCCCACATGACTTTCAACTCCCAGAATTCACCAGCCAGCATGTGTGACTTTCAACTCCCAGAATTCCCCAGCCAACACATGTGATCGTCAACTCCCAGAATTCCCCCCACATGACTTTCAACTCGCAGAATTCCCCAGCCAGCATGTGTGACTTTCAACTCCCAGAATTCCCCAGCCAGCACGTGACTTTCAACTCCCAGAATTCCCCAGCCAGCACGTGACTTTCAACTCCCAGAATTCCCTAGCCAGCACGTGACTTTCAACTCCCAGAATTCCCCAGCCAACACATGTGATCGTCAACTCCCAGAATTCCCCCCACGTGACTTTCAACTCCCAGAATTCCCCAGCCAGCATGTGTGACTTTCAACTCCCAGAATTCCCCAGCCAACACATGTGATCGTCAACTCCCAGAATTCCCCCCACATGACTTTCAACTCCCAGAATTCCCCAGCCAACATGTGACTTTCAACTCCCAGAATTCCCCAGCCAGCACGTGCGACTTTCAACTCCCAGAATTCCCCAGCCAACATGTGACTTTCAACTCCCAGAATTCCCCAGCCAGCATGTGTGACTTTCAACTCCCAGAATTCCCCAGCCAGCACGTGACTTTCAACTCCCAGAATTCCCCAGCCAGCACGTGACTTTCAACTCCCAGAATTCCCTAGCCAGCACGTGACTTTCAACTCCCAGAATTCCCCAGCCAACACATGTGATCGTCAACTCCCAGAATTCCCCCCACGTGACTTTCAACTCCCAGAATTCCCCAGCCAGCATGTGTGACTTTCAACTCCCAGAATTCCCCAGCCAACACATGTGATCGTCAACTCCCAGAATTCCCCCCACATGACTTTCAACTCCCAGAATTCCCCAGCCAACATGTGACTTTCAACTCCCAGAATTCCCCAGCCAGCACGTGCGACTTTCAACTCCCAGAATTCCCCAGCCAACATGTGACTTTCAACTCCCAGAATTCCCCAGCCAGCATGTGTGACTTTCAACTCCCAGAATTCCCCAGCCAGCACGTGACTTTCAACTCCCAGAATTCCCCAGCCAGCACGTGACTTTCAACTCCCAGAATTCCCTAGCCAGCACGTGACTTTCAACTCCCAGAATTCCCCAGCCAACACATGTGATCGTCAACTCCCAGAATTCCCCCCACGTGACTTTCAACTCCCAGAATTCCCCAGCCAGCATGTGTGACTTTCAACTCCCAGAATTCCCCAGCCAACACATGTGATCGTCAACTCCCAGAATTCCCCCCACATGACTTTCAACTCCCAGAATTCCCCAGCCAACATGTGACTTTCAACTCCCAGAATTCCCCAGCCAGCACGTGCGACTTTCAACTCCCAGAATTCCCCAGCCAACATGTGACTTTCAACTCCCAGAATTCCCCAGCCAGCATGTGTGACTTTCAACTCCCAGAATTCCCCAGCCAGCACGTGACTTTCAACTCCCAGAATTCCCCAGCCAGCACGTGACTTTCAACTCCCAGAATTCCCTAGCCAGCACGTGACTTTCAACTCCCAGAATTCCCCAGCCAACACATGTGATCGTCAACTCCCAGAATTCCCCCCACGTGACTTTCAACTCCCAGAATTCCCCAGCCAGCATGTGTGACTTTCAACTCCCAGAATTCCCCAGCCAACACATGTGATCGTCAACTCCCAGAATTCCCCCCACATGACTTTCAACTCCCAGAATTCCCCAGCCAACATGTGACTTTCAACTCCCAGAATTCCCCAGCCAGCACGTGCGACTTTCAACTCCCAGAATTCCCCAGCCAACATGTGACTTTCAACTCCCAGAATTCCCCAGCCAGCATGTGTGACTTTCAACTCCCAGAATTCCCCAGCCAGCACATGTGATCGTCAACTCCCAGAATTCCCCCCACGTGACTTTCAACTCCCAGAATTCCCCAGCCAGCACGTGACTTTCAACTCCCAGAATTCCCCAGCCAACACATGTGATCGTCAACTCCCAGAATTCCCCCCACATGACTTTCAACTCCCAGAATTCCCCAGCCAGCATGTGTGACTTTCAACTCCCAGAATTCCCCAGCCAGCACGTGACTTTCAACTCCCAGAATTCCCCAGCCAGCACGTGACTTTCAACTCCCAGAATTCCCCAGCCAGCACGTGACTTTCAACTCCCAGAATTCCCTAGCCAGCACGTGACTTTCAACTCCCAGAATTCCCCAGCCAACACATGTGATCGTCAACTCCCAGAATTCCCCCCACGTGACTTTCAACTCCCAGAATTCCCCAGCCAGCATGTGTGACTTTCAACTCCCAGAATTCCCCAGCCAACACATGTGATCGTCAACTCCCAGAATTCCCCCCACGTGACTTTCAACTCCCAGAATTCCCCAGCCAGCACGTGACTTTCAACTCCCAGAATTCCCCAGCCAACACATGTGATCGTCAACTCCCAGAATTCCTCCCACGTGACTTTCAACTCCCAGAATTCCCCAGCCAGCACGTGACTTTCAACTCCCAGAATTCCCCCCACGTGACTTTCAACTCCCAGAATTCCCCAGCCAGCATGTGACTTTCAACTCCCAGAATTCCCCAGCCAACACATGTGATCGTCAACTCCCAGAATTCCCCCCACGTGACTTTCAACTCCCAGAATTCCCCAGCCAGCATGTGTGACTTTCAACTCCCAGAATTCCCCAGCCAGCACGTGCGATTGTCAACTCCCAGAATTCCCCCCCACGTGACTTTCAACTCCCAGAATTCCCCAGCCAGCATGCTGAGAGTTGAATGCCATATGCCCTGAAGTTGCTAAACTTGAGAATAGTGGCCTACAGTGGGAATACAAACTGGGTCTGGAATCGCTGAAACCAAATGAGCTGGTTCATTTAGAGAGGAGGCATGATGTCCAATCTCCAATTCAAAACTTAGATAAGCAGCCTGGTGCTGCGGGGTTCAAAGACAGCCTGTCCTGGGAGCCTCTCTGGCTGCTGGCCCCGTCTGGCTTGTCCTTTGGTTTAAAAAAGATTATAAATACATTAGAAGCTGGCCTGCTGCAAACAAAGAGTCGGCTTCTGGCATTATCTTTATTCCCAAGAGAACCTCCAGGCTTCGCATAATCCCTGCAGGCACTTGAAGAAAATGGAAATTGAGAGTGGCTGCAAATCAGGGAGTTGTCTGTCTCCCCAGGACAGAGAAGAGAGTGGGCCCCTCCCCAAGGGGCCAGAAGGGAGGCGTGATGTCACTGCAATAGTTGGCATTGCAAATTTGTGTGTTGTGACATGCTGCGTTTCCCAATGGCAAGTACTCTGAGCAGGCACCTTCCCTGCAAGTGTTCTCTTGGGAGTGCTTGACTCCACGTATGACAGGGGGATGGACTAGATGACTCTAAGGTCCCTGCCAACCTTTATGTTCTGATTTTAAGGCTCCAAATAGGCTCCCTGGCCAAAAGGGATTTCTTGCCTGGGTGTATAGTAGAGTAGAGAGTAGAGTAGAGTAGAGTAGAGTAGAGTAGAGTAGAGTAGAGTAGAGTAGAGTAGAGTAGAGTAGAGTAGAGCAACAAAGAGGATTAGGGGACTGGAGGCTAAAACATATGAAGAAGGGTTGCAGGAACCGTGGATGTCTAGTTTAATGAAAAGAAGGACTAGGGGTGACATGATAGCAGTCTTCCAATATTTCAGGGGCTGCCACAAAGAAGAGGAAATCAAACTGTTTTCCAAAGCATCTGATGGCAGGACAAGAAGCAATGGGTGGAAACTAATCAAGGACAGAAGCAACCAAGAATGAAGGAGAAATTTCCTGACAGTGGGAACAAATAATCAGTGGAACAGCTTGCCTCCAGAAGTTGTGGATGTTCCAACACTGGAAGTTTTTAAGAAGAGATTGGACAACTGTTTGTCTGAAATGGTGCAGGGTTTCCTGCCTGAGCTGGGGGTTGGACTAGAAGACCTTCCAGGTCCCTTCCAACTCTGTTATTCTGTTCTGTTACAGCATACCGCTGAGTGGAAGGGAAAGCGTCTTCAGTTTATACCAGAGGGGAGGAGTGTTTAGAATTAAAAATCTCTCCAATTGTAGAGAAAGCCAAGTTAGATGATGGTAGCCGTTTCTTTCCTTCTCCCCTTGAACCCGCTGTGGGGAAAATAGGAGGAGGAAGGTGTGCTGAATATGTTCACTGTCTTATTTATAAAAATAATAATAAAGGCGGGATATAAATAAATAAACGCCTGCTGGAAATTGCCACTCCCTGCCTGTGCTCGGCCCACACCTTCCACCATGCACTCAGGGTCAAACCTTGACAGACTAAATATCCCTTGAGGGGCCTCACTTGGGACAGTTGAGAAATAAGGGGGAGGGGGAGGGATATTTTAGCAACCATAAGGACAACTTGCTGTTTCTTTAGCGATGTCTCTTTGGGCGATGCCAAAGATGCTGAGAATGGTTGAAAACACTCCCTAACCCATGCGCTCTGCATAGGAGCTGATGATGATGACGACAATTTCTCACTTCAGGTCTGGAGATCAGGTGAAGGGGAGAAAATGCAGGTCATCTTTGATTTACAATACAATACAATACAATGGCAGAGTTGGAAGGGACCTTGGAGGTCTTCTAGTCCAACCCCCTGCCTAGGCAGGAAATCCTATACCGTTTCAGACAGATGGCTATCCAACATCTTCTTAAAGACTTCCAGTGTTGGGGCATTCACAACTTCTGGAGGCAAATTCTGTTCCACTGATTAATTGTTCTCACTGTCAGGAAATTTCTCCTCAGTTCTAAGTTGTTTCTCTCCTTCATTAGTTTCCACCCATTGCTTCTTGTTCTACCCTCTGGTGCCTTAGAAAATAGTTTGACTCCCTCTTCTTTCTGGCAACCCTGAGATATTGGAAGACTGCTATCATGTCTCCCCTAGTCCTTCGTTCTATTAAACTAGACATACCCAGTTCCTGCAACCGTTCTTCATATGTTTTAGTCTCCAATCTCCTAATCATCTTTGTTGCTCTTCTCTGCACTCTTTCTAGAGTCTCCACATCTTTTCTACATCGTGGCGACCAAAACTGAATGCCGTATTTGCAGTACAACCATTCATTTAGTATCTGTTTGAAGTTACAACAGCGACTTACAACCATTTTCCACACCTAAAACCATGGCAGCATCCCCATGATCAAAATCCAGACACTTGGCAACTGGTTCATATTTATGTCGGTTACAATGTCCCGGGGTCATGTGATCCACTTTTGCGACCTTCGGACAAGCAAAGTCCACGAGGAAGCCAGATTCGCTTAACAATCATGTTAGTAACTTAACGGTTGCAGGGATTCCCTTAACAATTGTGGTAAAAAAAGGTCATAAAATGGGGCAAAGCTCACTTAACGACTGTCTGGCTTAGCAACATAAATTTTGGGCTCAGTTGTAAGTCGAGGACTGTCTGTCATCGGAAGAAGGTAGTTGGGCCATGATGAGGCCAAATGAAAAAAAGGCCACCCTTGATATGACTGTTCCCTCTTCCCCCCCCCACCCCAAAGTGCTCACTAACGCAGCTTCTCCAACCTGGCGCCCTCCAGACCTGGTTGGATCTGGATAATTAAGTATAATCTTTATTGTCATTGTACTTAAATACAAGGAAATTGATTCATGTGCAATATTATCAGGATAGCTCTGATGGGCCAGATCTGTTCTGCTCAGGTTGAAAGGAAATAAAATTCTTCTGATCTTTTAGGAGGAGGATGGGGGAATTCGCCTGGCTGATAAAAAGTGGACTTCGGGGTCTTTGATCAGCAGATCGGAGGCTGTGTGAAATTCTCCATTGACACACTACCAAATTGGGGGGAAGTTTCCACTGAAATGTTGTAGCTTTTGTGGGTGTAAAATATGCGCCGTATTTCAATGGCCTTGTCCACCTTTGGGAATCCAGACCCTTATTCATTCCGTTAACCCTGGTTCCCCAACCTTAAGATGCATGGGCTTCAACTCCCAGAATTCCCTGGCTAGGCTGGGTGGGGAATTCTGGGAGTTGAAGTCCACACATCTTAAAGTTCTCAAAGTTGAGAAACCCTGCAATAAAGCATGCATAAAGAAACAGTCCATGAAGTGTCAAAAAATGGCCATGAATGTGTCACCAATACCCCTTTTTCACGTGCTTTGAAGGTGCGATTGTGGCAGCCATCTTGACTCTTTTTTTGACCCCCTCCCCACACTCTGGAACAAGCCAGGATCCTGCGAACCTTCTTTCCCTAAGTTTGAGGGACCAGATTCCTAAATGATGCTCCCCAATTGTGGAACCTCATGAGAAACTACAAAGGAAATTTCAGGGGGGTGGGGAAGGTTCAGCAGAGAAATATTTGCTATGGCTGCAGACGGCCCTGCCTGGCAGAATTTGGACTCTGTCGCTATCTGGATTTTGAGTCCCGGCTGAGCTGTCTCCTTGTCTTGCTTGTTTTTCCTTTAGAGACATTTTATCTCCTACTGTAATGAATTTTCCTGCCCAGTTGCTGGCATGGAAAGAGTCCTGAAGGCGCAGAAATAACAAATAAAGGAAAAAACATTTGGAACAGGAAAGATGGAGGCGGGCGAGGCATTTGCGCAAGTGGGGTGGGGAAGGAGGAGGGTCATTCTTTGACCCTGGTTTTCAGGTGGGTTTGCCCTCTTTCACCTGGGGATGGGGGCTTCTTTTACCCACGGCTGTCCTTTCTTCTGTTCGTTTCTTGGAGTCCTGCAGTTTTTCCTGGAGAGGTTTTTCAGAAACGGTTTGCCATTGCTTGCTCCCTGGGACTGGCAGTAAGTGACTGGCCCAAGGTCATCCAGCTGGCTTCATGTCCAAGCAAATGTGGAAGAAGGAATGGCAGGAGGTGAGGAGGGAGTCAAAAGAGGAATCAGCCTAGACCCTCTATGTAGTCACAAAGGAACAAGTCCAACCTCCCTTGAATTTCATGGACCCTTAAGGTAACGGTTCCCCTCGCTTATATGTGCTAGTCGTTCTCGACTCTAGGGGGCGGTGCTCATCTCCGTTTCAAAGCCGAAGAGCCAGCGCTGTCTGAAGACGTCTCCATAGTCATGTGGCCGGCATGACTCAATGCTGAAGGCGCACGGGACGCTGTTACCTTCCCACCAAAGGTGGTTCCTATTTTTCTACTTGCATTTTTAATGTGCTTTTGAACTGCTAGGTTGCCAGAAGCTGGGACAAGTAATAGGAGCACACTCCGTTATGTGGCACTAGGGATTTGAACTGCCAAACTGCTGACCTTACTGATTGACAAGATCAGTGTCTTAGCCACTGATCCACTGCGTCCCCACATGGAGCCTTATCTAGGGCTAAAACAGTGCTGTTATTTGAGGAGGTTTCTGTGCATAGGCATGGGTAGTAATTCATAACCTGGTCTCAGGATTAGAATTCACAGCCTTCCATCTTTTTAGCCTGCTGCCTTCTCCACACCATCAATCTCTGCCTACGAATTGACTCTGGGCAAACTGGCAGAGGTGCTTTCCCAGAAGTCCCCTAGACTTTCTTGGGGTTTTTCTCCCACCCTTGAAAACCTTTCCCTTCTCATCCAAGAAGCCAATCCATTGAAGTAAGAACTGAAGGACCTTCTTGGATAAGAAGCAAAACGTTTTCAAAGGAGGGGAAGAAAAAACACCCAAGAGAATCTAATTGCCTTTTGGAAAAACACTTTTGGGACAATCATGACCAGAATCTCTATAGACCAGAGGTTGAGAATCTCTATAGACCAGAGGTCCCCAAACTTGGGAACTTTAAAACTTGTGGATTTCAACTCCCAGAATTCTCCAGAATTCTGGGAGTTGAAGTCCACAAGTTTTAAAGTTCCCAAGTTTGGGGACCTCTGCCCATATAGACCATCTGGGCAAACTCCTTAGCTTTCAACCCTTTGTTGTGGGGCAGGAGGGGGACGGGGGAGCAATTATTCCTGCTCTGCCGCAAATTCAGCAGAAATCCCGAAGCAGCTCCTGGCTGCAAGGAGGAAGGAAGGCTTCCTTCTCTCTGTCTCCAACTGTCTACGTTCAAATCGCACAGGGCTCTTCAGCAGACAGGCAGGAATCTCCACCGACGGGTTTCCCGGCTCTCCCACACGCCCGTCAAAACCTTGGCGGAGGGCGGGGGGGTTGCCTCGCCTCCCCATACCTTTTGCAAGGGAGGGGAGGATCGTGTCGGGAGAAGCGGGCAGAAAACGGGCAAAGGTGGCCCCTCGGGTGGCACTTTCGCCCGGCAGGGAAATGTGGCTTTGCGCCTTCGCCGTCGGGGGTGGATTCCATCCCCGGATCTCGCGCGGGGGACCGTCCGAAGCCGCCCCTTGCTCCCCGGGGAGCTGGGGCCTTGAAGGGCAGGCGGTGGGTGGAACGCCTGGGAGGCAGCGGCGTTATCTTCCCCGGAGCCCCTTATCCGCTGCCTGGCTCCGGCGGGGTGGGCGTCTGCGGGAAGCCCCAGCCAAGAACCAGCCGGCCCGGAGCTCCGGGACATGCAGGCAGCGGGACTGGCGTCCTTATCTGGGCCGGCCAGTTGGACGGAACGCCTGGCGTCTGTCTGGGGGGGCTCGACGGCTCCCATTTCACCCCACCAGAGACGCCCGGCTGGAATGCGGAGAGGACGCGCCTGGAGCTGCTTCTCTCTCTCTCTCTCTCTCTCTCTCTCTCTCTCTCTCTCTCTCTCTCTCTCTCTCCTCCCTCCTTTCTCTCTCGCTTTCCTTCCTTCCTCTCTCTCTCCCTCCCTCCTCTCCCTCTCTTTCCATCCTTTCTCTCTCTCTCTGTTTCCCTCCCTCTTTCCCCCTCTCTTTCCCTCCTTTATCTCTCTTTCCTTCCTCTCTTTCCTCCCTTCCTCTCTCTATCCATCCTTCTCTCTCTTTCCCTCCTTCCTCTCTTTCCTCCCTTCCTCTCTCTATCCATCCTTCTCTCTCTTTCCCTCCTTTCTCTCTTTCCTTCCTTCCTCTCTCCCTCTCCCTCCCTCCTCTCCCTCTGTCTCTCTTTCCATCCTTTCTCTCTCTCTCCCCCTCCTTTCTCTCTCTGTTTCCCTCCCTCTTTCTCCCTTCTCCTTCCCCCCTCTTTCCCTCCTTTATCTCTTTCCTTCCTCTCTTTCCCTCCTTTAACTCTTTCTTCCCTTCCTCTCTCTATCCATCCTTCTCTCTCTCTTTCCCTCTATCTCTCTTTCCTTCCTTCCTCTCTCCCTCTCTCCTCTTCCTCTGTCTCTTTTTCCATCCTTTCTCTCTCTCGCTCTGTTTCCCTCCTCACTCACTCACTCTTTCTCCCCTCTCCTTCCCCCTCTCTTTCCCTCCCACCCTTTCCCTCCTTTATGTCTCTTTCCTTCCTTCCTCTCTCTTTCCCTCTATCTCCTTCCTTCCTCTCTTTCCCTCTATCTCTTTCCTTCCTTCCTTCCTCTCTTTCTCTCCTTTATCTCTTTCCCTTTCTCTCTTTCCCTTTCTCTCTTTCCTTCCTTCCTCTCTCCCTCTCCCTCCCTCCTCTTCCTGTCTCTCTTTCCATCCTTTCTCTCTCTCTCTGTTTCCCTCCTCACTCACTCCCTCTTTCTCCCTTCTCCTTCCCCCCTCTTTCCCTCCTTTATCTCTCTTTCCTTCCTTCCTCTCTATCCCTCCTTCTCTCTCTCCCTCATTTCTCTCTCCCCCTTTCCCTCCTTTATGTCTCTTTCCTTCCTTCCTTCCTCTCTTTCCCTCCTTTATCTCTCTCTCTTTTTCCTTCCTTTCTCCCCCTCCCTTGGCTGGTAACGGCCAGGGGCCTTCCCTGGACCACCCTTTTCCCGGGATGGGTGCCTGCCCCCTCCTGCATTTTCACAGGGTGGGCGGGATGAACCCCCGCCAGGCCTGAGCTTCCCCAGCCCAGTCTCCCTCCTGTTCCCCCACCAGCCCACTCCGCTGCCCCAGGGCCAGACATCCAGGAGACCGACTGGCGATAAGAGCCTTCCCTCCACCCTCCCTCGCTCCTGGCTCTGCTCTGCCGCCAGCCTCAGGCGGGGGTCGCCAATCACTACTCCCCTTTTGCTTAAGCAGGGCTGCTTTTCCCACCACCCAGCCTGGGGAAGAGAGCAGAGGGGAAGGCCTGCAGCTTTGCAAAGAAGAACAAGGACTTTTCTCTGGGCAGCTTTGCAGAATTAGAACCTGGGGGCTAGAAGGGACCTTGGAGGTCTATCGAGTCCAGAGGTCTCCAAACTTGGCAACTTTAACACTTGTGGACTTCAACTCCCAGAATTCCACAGCCAGAATCCTTTAAGACAGAGGTCTTCAAAGTTGGCAACTTTAAGACTTGTGGACTTCAACTCCCAGAATTCCACAGCCTGCTGGAGAATTCTGGGAGTTGAAGTCCACAAGTCTTAAAGTTGCCAAGTTTGGGGACCCCTGATCTAGTCCAACTCCCTGCCCAAGACAGGAGACTTTATACCAGCGTGGACAAAGGGCCGTCCAAACTTTTCTTGAAGACCTCCAACGATGGGTGATGCACAACTTCAGGAGGCAAAGCTGTTGTATTGATTCATATATTCTCACAGTCAAGAAATTCCTCTTTAGTTCTGGATCTCTCTCTCTAATGTTCTTCCACCTGTTACTTCTAGTCTTGCCCTCAAGTCCTTTGGAAAATAGGTCAACCGCCTCTTCTGTTTGACAGCTCCTCAAATATTGGAAAATTGCTTTCATGTCTCCCCTCATTTGATTCTTCATTAGAATAAAAATTCCCCGTTTCTGCAGCCGCTCGTGGTGTGTTTGAGCCTCCGGTCCCCTAACCATCTTTCTTGCTCTTCTTTCTAGGGTCTCAGCATCTTTTGAGTCTGCTTCTTTGGCTGATGCTTAAGGTGGGCTTTTACATTTCCCTCTGCAGTGCCCAGAAGTGGCTTCTGCAAGGCTTACCTCCTCCCTTGTGGCAGCCTCAGATCTGGGCTGTGCCTTCATCTCGGCTGCCATCTTGCCGCCACTGCCTTGTGGGGCAACAGTGATGCCAACTTTACCAACAGAAGAGACTATTTGTGGGCCCAGGGTGGAATTGTGGGATCCTTGGTGGTCTCTGAGCTTTGGTGTTTTTTTTTTTTTTTGCAGACGTTTCATTGCCAAACTAGGTAACATCATCAGTATTGCAGGGAGGAGGAGGAGGAGGAGGAGGAGGAAGAACTGAGGGGTCTTTAGTGCTCTCTGAGCTTGCTTGTTTTTCTGCAGACGTTTCGTTGCCAAACTAGGTAACATCATCAGGACCGAAGGGAGTAGGGTTTGCAGAGAGGAGGAAGAGGAGGACTATGTGGTCCTTGGTGCTCTCTTGAGCTTGGGTGTTTTCTTGCAAACCTCTCATTACCCAACTAGGTAACATCATCAGTGCTAGAAGAGAGTGGGGTATCCAGAGAGAAAACCCCATTCCCTTCTTGCTAAATGAAATGGGACAACAGCCAAGCTCAGAGAGGGAACCATGGGCCTCACAGGGTGTCCAATCCAGCATCTATAACCAGGTTCTCAACCTGGGAGACTTTAGGACTTTATGATGAGACGACCTCCCAAGCCTGATTGGGGGTCTCCAGAGGCAGGATGCTTGCAGTTGCCTTCAAGGACAACCCAGCCTGTCTAAGAGCAGGGAGGACGGATGTCCTCCTGCTTTAATCGTGGCTTAAACAAGGTTAGCTGCTTTCTTTTCAGCCAGAAGCTGCCATATCAATTATCTTTTCCTTCTGAGCTTAAGGAGCAAGAAGATGATGGGACATTTCATTGCAGATGCCAGGAGAGGAATATTCAGCATTTGGAGAACCTTTCAGTGATTTCTTTCAACAGCCAGAGAGTGCGTTGAAGTGTCGACTTGCAACAGTTCATTTAGTGGCCATTCAAAGTTATAACCGCACTGAAAAGAGAGATTTATGACTGTTTTTCACACTTATGGCCATTGAGGCATTCCCATGGTCACGTGACCAAACTCCAGATGCTTGGCTGACTCGTACTTATGACGGATGCAGCATCCCGGGGTCACGCGATCCCCTTTTGCAACCTTCTGATGGGCAAAGTCAACTTGGGAAGTAAGTGGCTGGCTTAACAACTGCACTGATTCATTTAACAACTGTTGGCAAGAAAGGTCGTAAAAATGGGGCAAAACTCAACAACTGTTTTGCTAAGTCGAGGATTATCTGTACTATTTCACAATGCCTTTCCCTTTTGAATTCTATATGTCAATGAGGGTTAACCTTTTTGTCGATGCACGCCAAAAGCGTGTGAGTGACAGTGCGCATGCGCGGCCCCACCCATAATGCAATGCATGTGCAGCACCCCCTGCCCTGTGCATGCAGACACAGCCCCCCCCCCGTGCTCTCCCTGCCCGCCACATGCATGCGTGACCCTCCGGTGATCCATTTTGGGCCATGCTGCCACCCCCTGCGCACCACCATCCCCCTCGTGCATGCATGCAACCCCCCATCTCCCCGTGCATGGGCATGCATCTCCCACATGCACCCTGCTAAAATCAGCCTGTGCAGTAGAGCTGAGCTGGGGCGAGGGCTCGTGTGCCTGTAGAGAGGACTCTGCGTGCCACCTGTGGCACATGTGCCATAGCTTTGCCATCACGGCTGTATGTGATTTGTTTAACGACCTGGAATATCCCATTGATCTCTCTGTAAATGCAGGCCTGGCCCGCTTCATTATACATTTTGGCAATTCTGGGGTTGCCAAAAAACAACCCCATGATTTCTTTGCCACCAAGGAGCCCAGCGTCTTGCAGGCTTCTCCCTTCCCTGCTGCTGCTCCTGTTCGCCTCCCTCCCTCCCTCCCTCCCTCCCTCTCTCTCTTTCTCTCTCTCTCTCTCTTTCTCTCCGTTTTTGCCCATCGCAGCTGCCAAAGAGGCCGGACCCAGCGTGCCATGAAAAATGCAGACTTCTGAATTCCAAACTTTTCCCTCAAAGGATAATTTATGATTGTGCGGTGGAAAGTACATTTTCCCACACCAATGGAGACAAAAAGAATATCTTTACAAAAATATATCAGCAGCCGATGGGGGGGCGGGGCGAGAGACAGAGAGAGAGAAAGACACACAGAGAGAGAAAGACAGAAAGAAAGAGAGACACAGAGAGAGAGAGAGACAGAGAGACAGAAAGACAGAGAGAGAAAGAGAGAGACAGAAAAAGAGAAAGAGACAGAGAGACAGAGAGAGAAAGAAACACAGAGAGAGAAAGAAAGAGAGAGAGAAAGACAGAGAGACAGAAAGAGAGAGTGAGAGAAAAAGAAACAGAGAAAGAGAAAGAAAGAGAAGGAAAGACAGAGAGAGAGAGAGAGAGAGAGAGAGAGAGAGAGAGAGAGAGAGAAAGAGTGAAAATATATATATAGTGAAAAATCTGATGACCTCACAGGCGAGGGAGAGAATGCAGCATCCATATGAGAGCAGGGTAGAGCTTGCTAGGCACCTTTGGCTCATTGGGACACTAATAATCCTTCCAAAGTTTCTTGTCTTTGACACTTTTTCCAATTACGAATGGAACAGAATGGAAAGGAATAGAAAGGAATAGGAACAGAGTTGGATGGGACCGTAGAGGTCTTCTAGTCCAACCCCCGTGCTCAGACGGGGAACCTTTCCCATTCCAGACAAGTGGCTGTCCAGTCTCTTCTTAAAAGCCTCCAGTGATGAAGCACCCACGATTTCTGAAGACAAAACGTTCCGCTGATTAATTGTTCTCACTGTCAGGGAATTTCTCCTTAATTCTAGGTTGCTTCCATCCATTGCTTGATGTCTATGGAGATTCTCCGTCATCCATCTCATGGTTGTCCCAAGGGAGCTTTTTTCAAGAGGCAACTGGACTTTCTGGTTTTTCTTTGAAAACGTTTCGTTTCTCATCCAAGAAGCTTCTTCAGCTCTGACCGGGTGGTGGGGAAATGGAAAGGTTTATATTCCTTGCAGACAGCTGGTCATTTGCATCCTTTTAGAGGGTCCTTGAGGCCACCTGGAGGTTTGTCTGTGTCCTCAGGGTCTCCTGAGTGGTGCAAATGGATGTGGAGCCTTCTTGGAACTGCTGAAAGGACTGTGCTGTAGACTGGAGATAGATGATGTCCTGTCCATCCCTCTCCATGGAGAGAAGGTTGTTCAATTTGGACATAGGTGGCCTCTTTGACCCCTCTTCTTTCAAACCAGTGGTCCTCTCTGTCCAAAATGTGGATTTTGTTGTCTTCAAAAGAGTGGCGTTTGTCTTTCAAATGCAGAAGGACTGCTGAATCTAGTCCTGATGGGCTTGTTCTCCTATGCTGTGCCATGTGCTTATGAAGGGGTCGTTTTGTTTCCCCAATGTACAGATCTGCACGTATTTCATTGTACTGCATATACCACGTTGCTCAGTTTGCACCTGGGTGTTTTATCCTTGGGGTGGACAAACTCCTGCGTTAATACATTCTTGAGGTTAAAGCCAACACAACATACGCGCACACTTTCAACATACCCAATTCCTGCAACCGTTCTTCATACGTTTTAGTTTCCAGGCCCTTAATCATCGTCTTCCTCTCCTTGCTGTTGGCGGGGTGGGGTGAGGTGGGGGATAGCTTACTAATCCTGCCAAAGACCTGTGTAGAGTATCTTCCCATTCTATAAGGCAACACCCCCCCCCCAAAAAAAAACACCCTAACCTTGCAAAACAGTCTTCAGGAGCAGGATTTGCAAAGGTCAGGAAGGACAGGCTGAATCATCCTAAGGGTCACAATGGAAAGGGAATGCTCTACACACACACACACACACACACACACACACACACACACGGTCCAAACTCATTTGGGGAACGAGGCGGTGTAAATTTGGAAACAAAGGGGAAGAAAAGAGAGGGGGAAAAACAAACAAGAAGAGGGAAAATCAGAAGTCAGAATCAGAAACAGGAAAAACTCGGCGTCAGGACGGGGCCGGTGATAAAGGCAACTGTGCTGAATATACAAACAAGCAGAGCTATAATGGAGGCCAGGAGGGAAAGGACCCTTTGGCTGAGGTCCCCACCATTGCAGACCCCAGGACGGAGCTGGGATCTGGCAAAGGGCGAAGTGGAGGAAGAGGGCTGGGTGGGTTGAGGGAAGCGCTCGCATTGATCGAGGGGCTGCAGCTGAAGCATTGGGGGGGGGCACAGGAGAATGCCTGATTGGGGGTTATGGAGGGAAGGAGGGAGGGAGGGAGGAAGGAAGGGAGAGAGAAGAAGGAAGGAAAGAAGGAAGGAGGGAGGGAAGGAAAGAAAGGAGGAGGGAGGGAAGAAGGAATGAAAGGAATAGAAGAGGAAGGAAGGAGAGAAGGAGGAAAAAGAGGGAGGGAAGAAGGAAATAAAGGAACAGAAGAGGAAGGAAGAATGAGGGAGGGAGGGGAAGAAGGAAGGAGGGGTGGAAAGAGGAAGGAAGGAAAGAAAGAGGGAGGGAAGGAGGGAAATAAAGAAACAGAAGAGGAAGGAAGGAGGGAGGGGAAGAAGGAAGGAAGGAGACAGAGAAGAAGGAAAGAGGAAGGAAGGAAAGAAGGAGAGGGGGAAGAAGGAAATAAAGGAACAGAAGAGGAAGGAAGGGGTGTCCATGGGGGTCAGAAAAGTCAAGCAAAGCCCCACCCCCAGGAAGTTGAATGAAATGTTTCTCCTTCCGTTAGGAGAAAAGGTTTTAATTTGGGATTGGGGGGGGGGGAGGGCGGCTTGCAACAATTCCCAGGGAATTGTATATAGGGTGATTTTGATGCCTCTGGGTTGGTGAGTGTCCTTTTTGTTTTAATCTGAGTAACAGAGGAGGAATTTTATACTCTCTGAGTTGGTCAGGATTGGAGGGGCTGATAAATCCTAATAAAATAGAGAAAGAAACACACAATCTGTTACAGGTAGCCAGAGTCAGCTAGGTGTGAGTTTATTAAATTTGTCTAATAAAATAAATAAAAATAAATAAGATCTGACATTCCCAATCTTCTGCTGCATGGTGACTACGACTTCCCATGATTCCCAGCCTAAGCAGCTTATCATCAAATGAACCAACGTTCCCGTGATGCCTTGAATAACACAGTTATTTTAACAAACACCTTTGTGAATTCACAGTGATGGAGCGGCCACGATTTCTGGAGACAAACCGTTCCAACTGCTTAATTTTCCTCAATGTCAGGAAGTTTCTCCTTCATTCCAGGTTGCTTCTCTCCTTGATCAGTTTCCATCCCTTGTTTCTTCTCCTGCCTTCAGGGGCTTTGGAGAATAAATTGACCCCCTCTTCTTTGTGGCAGCCCCTCAAATACTGGGAGACTGATATCATATTGCCCCTAATTCTTCTTTTCTTTAGACTAGCCATGCCCAGTTCCTGCAACCGTTCTTCGTATGTTTTATCCTCTAGTCCCCTAATCATCTTTGTTGCTCTTCTCTGCACTCTTTCCAGAGTCTCAATATTTTTTTTATAATGTGGTGACCAATAACATTCACGTGGTCGTGAACATTTTGTTTATTATTGCTTGTTGCTTCATTCAGTTGTCTTTCAATTCTGCCTCTACCAGGGGAAGCCCGGAATTAAGTGTGTGCAAACCTCCTTCACGGACCCGTTTCACCGAAGGCTCTGCAAACATCCTGTGGTTGAAACCAAGTTTCCACCAATAGTGAGATGCAAAGTCATTATCTTAATTCAGACCATCTGAAAAAAAAAACCCAAGAACTCCTCACTTTCTCCCAAAGCTGCAAGTCAGCAATTTCCACTTGAAGATTTCCTTTGAAGGTTTTGCTTGTTTGTTTAAGACTGACCGCTCTCAGATATTGGCCGCTGATTGTTCAGAGCGGCTGGAAAGTGGGAGACTCGCAAGGAAAGTAAAAATAACAGTCCTAATCGAAAGAGGATGAAGAGGTGATGGGAGAACAAAGCCAAGCAGAATTTACTAGCTTGAGGGTCCCCTTAAACAGTATCAAAACAAGGAGGGAGGGGGTGGGGAATCCAGCTTCAATCCAGTTGTGGTTAAGAACTTCTTAATCCTGTCTCCTTCCCGGCCAAGAGCCAGTTGGAGCAGTGCCAAGAAGTCCTGGGAGAAAAGATTGGGGCCAGAGGTACATGCAAAGGAGTCCATTTGAGAGGAATAAAGTTTGCATAGCCAGCTTTCCTTCCTTTTTCTGTTGTTCTTCACCCATCCATGCATGGACCAGTTTGGGCAGGAGGCAATGACAATCCAGATAGAAGCCACAAAATGTAAACAAAGCTTGCCATTCCCACAGCCTCCCATTCTTCTCATGGACCCTGGTGGTCCTGTGTACTGGGGATGATGGTCTCAAGTTGTAGGAGAGCAACTTCTGAGGTACTAAGACCACTCTATAAAGCCCTAGTAATACCACATCTAGAATAGCACATTCAGTTTTGGTCACCATACTATATAAAAAATGTTGAGACTCTAGAAAGAGGGCAGAGAAGAGCAACCAAGACGATTAGGGGACTGGAGACGAAAACATATGATGACTGGATAGTCTAATGAAGAAAAGGACCAGGGGAGACATGATATAATTTTCCAATATTTGAGGGGCTGCCTCAGAGAGATTAGATTATTATCAGAGTTGGAAGGGACTTTGTAGGTCATCTAGTCTAACTCCCCTCCCAAGCAGGAGACCCTACACCATTTCTGACAGATGGCAGTTCTGTCTTTTCCCTGAAAGCCTCCAGTGATGAAGCTCCCACAACTTATGAAAGCAACTTCTATTCCATGGGTTGATTGTTCTCACTGTCAGGAAATTCCTCCTTATTTCCAGGTTGAATCTCTCCTTGTTCAGTTTCCATCCATTGTTCCTTGTCTGGCCTTCAGGTGCCTTGGAGAATAGCTTGACCCCCTCCTCTCTGGGGCAGCCTCTCAAATACTGGAACATTGCCATCATGTCTCCCCTGGTTCTTCTCTTCACTAGAGTAGCCATGCCCGGTTCCTGCAACCGTTATTCATATGTTTTAGTTTATTTTCCAAAGCATCCACAGGCCAGACAAGGAGCAATGGATGGAAACTGATAAAGGAGAGATTCAAACTAGAAATAAGGAGAAATTTCCTGACAGTGAGAACAATCAACCAAAGGAACAGAAGTTACCTTCAGAGGTTGTGGGAGTTTCATCCCTGGAGACTTTCGAGAAAAGACTGGACTGCCATCTTTTGAAAATGGTGTAGGGTCTCCTGCTTGGGCGGGGGGGTTGGACTAGATGACCTACAAGGTCTGTTCCAACTCTGTTCATCTGAATCTATCTAAGATGATAAAAGGCCTGGAGACTAAAACATACAATGAATGGTTGCAGGAACTGGGCATGGCTAGTCTAGTGAAGAAAAGGACCAGGGGAGACATGAGGACAGTCTTCCAATTTTTGAAGGGTTGCCACAGAGAGGAGAGGTTCAAGCTATTTTCCAAGCCACCCAAAGGCCAGACAAGGAATAATGGATGGAAACTGATCAAGGAGAGATTCAACCTGGAAATAAGGAGGAATTTCCTGACAGTGAGAACAATCAACCCATGGAACAGCTTCAGAAGTTGTGGGAGCTTCATCTCTGACAACCATTTGTCAGAAATGGTGTAGGGCAGTGATGGCTAACCTTTTCCAGATTGTGTGCCCAAAGGCACAAGAACCCCCAAAGTGCAATGCACACACAACCCCCACGAATGTGCCCTGCCCCCCCCACATGCGTGAGCACTCCACGCACGGCCCCCACATGCACGCATGCCCCCCGCACACATCCCGCTCCCCCTGCATGTGCGCCAAAGACTCAAAGACCAGCTGGCCAGCAGGAGGCGCGCACGCATGCACAGCAAAGCTGAACTGGGACTACAGCTCCCATGCCCACAGAGAGGGTGCTGCGTGCCACCTCTGGCAAGTGTGCCATAGGTTTGCCATCACAGATGTAGGGTGTCCTGCTTGGGCGGGGGGGGGTTGGACTAGAAGGCCTCCAAGGTCCCTTCCAACTCTGTTTATCTGTAATCTGCTTCACAGGGCCTGGGACCACCATGAAATCACCGAGCTGTTCACACATGCTAAAGCAGACCAAACACATTATGGCTTGGTTGTGATGTGTGGCTGCAGACTCTTAACTTTCTACAGAGCAACAGTATACAGGTAATCCTTGATTTACAACCCTTTGGTTTGTGACTGTTTGAAGTTATAAAGGCACTGAAAAAAAATGGCTCATGACCACTCCTCGCACATCTGGCCATTACAGCCTCTCCACAGACATGTGGTCAGAATGCAAACACTTAGCCATCAGCATGTATGTATAATGGTTGCAGCATCTCAGAGGTTCTCTGGTCACCACTCACAATCTTCTCTCCCGGTTTCTGACGAGCAAAGTCCATGGAAGAAGACAGATTCGCTTAATGACTACATATGATTCTCTGCAGTGACTCTCTTAACCACTGTGGCAAAAAAAGGTCATAGAATCAGACCCAACTCTTACAGGAATGGCTACTTTATATTATTACGGAAAAGTTTTAAAATGG